>NC_081419.1:143536474-143821474 GCF_949786415.1 Peromyscus eremicus | reverse complement strand
TCTTTCCAGAGGAACGCGACTTAGTTCTTCCATTCACCCAACTCGTTCTGGAGAGAGGAAATTAGTTTACTGCCATATCGAAATAAAGAAGCCAGGAGGCTGCGTTCCAGAAAATCACGTGGTGCCTCCCTCCCCCACCTCCTTCACAGCTCTCTCCCAGCCCAGCCCCTCCTGCCACACCGTTTGCACAATGTACTGCGGCTGCGTGTTGCAGCCTGACAGCCTTGCACACTCAGGGCAAATCCGAGGGCGGGGTGTGTGGGTGTGGGTGGGGAAGATGAGCCAAAAAGTGCAGAGAACGGCCAAGAACCTGACAGCCCGACCTAGCCTTTGCATTTCCCCCTACGGCTCCAGTATCCTTAGACTCCATCCTCCTCCGCATCCCGGGTCCTGTTCCCTGGACCCCCAGGTGAGGACCGCGAGGGGAATGCACTCTGGGGACCTGGAGGCGTTTCCTCGTATTTTTAATCATTCAGGTCAGACCTGGATGTGTTCTTTGTGTAAACAAAAAGGGCGCTTGTGAAGTGACTTCTTGCTAGTATTGTTCCTTCCCTCCCTCCACCTCTACCCTCCACTCTTGAACCCTGCTCCTCCTCCCCCTCCCCTCCCCCACACCCCAACCGGTGTTTTGTTTGGTAGATGTCCAAGCCGTAGACATACGCCCATTATATAGAGCTATAAATAGGAGGAAAAGAATTATCAACTTAAAATCTGAAGATTGTGACATAACCAACCAGTGCTTTTGACCGAGAAAAGCAATCACTGGTTGCTGGAGAAGTCCATTGAGAAAGATTGCTGGCCAAGAATAAAAACAGTAACAGAGGCCCGTGAGATGGCTCGATGCCTGAAGGAGCGAGCTGCCAAGCCTGAAGACTAGAGTTCGATCCCTGGATCCCACATGCTGGAAGGCGACTCCTACAAGCTATCCACTGACTTCCGCGCCGGCTTACGTACAATCAACCAATAAATGTAATTTTAAAAAGAAGAAAGGGGGGCTGAGTGTGGTGGCGCACTCCTTTAATCCTGGCATACAGGAGGCAGAGGGATCTCAGTGAGTTCAAAGCCAAGCTGGTCTATAGAGAGTTATATGCTGCCCAGGGCTACCTAGAGAGACCCTGTCTCAAACACAAAACAAAAAAACTACTTTTCTCCTTGTTCACTGTGGTATACATTAACCATCCTCTGCAGAAAAACCATGGAGGTTCTCAACACCTGACCTTGCATATTCAGTAGGTCCTTATTCAAGGCTGATCCATATACAAAACATAAACTCATAGACAACTTTTCACAGCCAGAACTATGTAATATGATGCTGTTTCACAAAAAAATCTAATAATAACAGCATTAATAATAATATGAAGTTTAAAAATAAAGGCAGAAAGAGATGCTAGGAGTGTGTGAATTTTTTCTAATTTTAGATTTTACTTATATTGGTGTTTTGCCAGCTTATGTGTGCACCACGTGCATTCGGTGTCCACAAAGGCCAGGAGAGGGCTCCTGATCCACTGGAACTGGAGTTATAGATGACTGTGAACCACCATATGGGTGATGGGACTCTCGAACCCAGGACCTCTGTAAGAGCAGCAAGTGCTCTTAACCTCTGAGCCATCTCTCCAGGCTCTTTAATATTTATTTTTAACTATGTGTACGTATGCCAGACTTGGCGGTGAGTGTCATCAGGTAGATCTGAGTTCAAGGCCAGCCCAGTCTATGTATTGAGTTCCAGGACAGCCAGGGTCACATGGCGAGATCCTGTCTCAAAGAACAAGAAACTGTGTTCATTGTGGGTTTGTATGTGGGTTTGTGTAGTTGAGTTCAGGTACCTGAAGAGAACAGAAGAGGACATCAGATTCCTGGAGTTGGAGTTACAGGTGGTTGTGGCCACCCAAGGTAGGTGACAAGAACCAAACCTGAGTCCTCTGGAAGAGCAACAAGTGCTCTTAACTACTAAACATCTCTCCAGTCCCATAAAACGATTTAAATGGAGAGTGAGGCAGGGAGACGGGGCAGAGGAGCTAGTAGAGAAGGATCAACCCAAACTAAGAGTGCCTAGCAAAGCCATAAAGAGACCTCATACTCATTTAATCATTTAAACTAATTAAATAAGTACATATGAGGCCGGGCGGTGGTGCACACGCCTTTAATCCCAGCACTTGGGAGGCAGAGCCAGGTGGGTCTCTGTGAGTTTGAGGCCAGCCTGGGCTACAGAGCAAGATCTAGGACAGGCACCAAAACTACACAGAGAAACCCTGTCTCAAAAAAATTTTTTTAAAAGGGGGGGTTGGAGATTTAGCTCAGCGGTAGAGCACTTGCCTAGCAAGCGCAAGGCCCTGGGTTCGGTCCTCAGCTCTGGAAAAAAAAAAAAAAAAGTACATATGTAAATAAATAAATAATTTGAATGGGTCCATTTTATCTTTATTTTTTCTTCTTTCTCCTTCTTCATTGTACCCCTAGTGACTTAACTACACCCCAGGCCACTCACATACCTGACTGGCTGTGAGGACTATGTAGGGAAGATGAGGGAGATGCCTGGGGGATGCTCAGGGTCCTGCTGAGTTTCTGTCCACTCTTCTCCAGCTGGCCCTTACGTAGCTATTACCTGCCCCACCCCCCATCCACAGAGAACACCTGTATATCTCCCGGTCATAGTTTAACTGGGATCCTTCTGAAGTATGGAAGGAATTTGTGGACAAGGTCCTGGGCCTGACATCACTGTACATTCTAGAAGGGAGGATTGATCTTTTCCAATTGTTCCGTGAGGTTATAAAGCCCTAGGAGGGCCTGGCTCCAGGCTCCACCCTCTTTTGTATTTTGGATAGTCATTAAATATCTGTTCCTCCTGAAGAGGCTTTCCCAATCGAGGAAGCAGGAAACAGAAAATACTCCCTTAAATTGGACTGTGTTTAATGAATCTGCCCACGACTTCAGCAGAACGGTCGCTGGGCTTTGCTTTTCTGCTGTTTTGGTCCTGGCGGTTTATAAGTGTGTGCATTACCTGAGTCAGACTTCCCCACTGTTGAGGGAGAGAGGAGCAAGGTTGTTTGAGTGACAGCTGATTGACTGCTTTTTTTTTTTTTTTTTTTTTTTTTTGGTTTTTCGAGACAGGGTTTCTCTGTGTAGCTTTGCGCCTTTTCCTGGAACTCACTTGGTAGCCCAGGCTGGCCTCGAACTCACAGAGATCCGCCTGGCTCTGCCTCCCGAGTGCTGGGATTAAAGGCGTGCGCCACCACCGCCCGGCTGATTGACTGCTTTCTGTTGAGGAGCATCTGTGTCCCTCCTGGCCTGAGAGGAGAAGCACAAGTCGTGGTCCCTTCTAGAAGTTGTCACTGCGGTGGCTTTTTGGCTCACTAAAACTTGGTTGTGGGAAGGACAGGTTTCACCTGCATTTGCTTTATAAACATTCTAGGACCTGTAACCTCGCAGATCAGTTGTTCTGTTTTGAATTTTTATTTATTAGTAGTATGTAGGGTGTCACTGTGTATGTGTGGAGGGCAGAGGACTACTTGCAGGAGTCGGTTCTCTCCTCTATCATGTGGAGGAGCCTGAGGACCGAACTCAGGTCATCAAGCTTAGCGCCAAGCACCTGTACCTTCAGAGCCACCTTGCCAGCCCTTGGATCAGTTTTTGATGCTTTTGTTTCAAATGATCTGTAGCTTTCTAATGTCCCCTTGGTTCTGTGGACGGTGTATAGCTTCTAGCTGACCTTTCCCAAGCCTCCCTGAGAACAAGAGCTGTGTTGTAAATGTAAAATCAACCAAGAAACAAAAATGTGTTGGAACATGAGACCGTTTCACAGTTTCCCTTCCTGGGCTTGTTTTTTATTTATTTATTATTTTAGAGGACCCATATTAAGCAACTGTTTCTGAATTAAAATGTTGCTCAAGCTGTCTGCTTCCCTAAGAACCAACTCAAACCACTGACCTCTATGTGGGAGACCCTGTTCTGAGCAAGTTTGTGATGCGCTTATAAAGTTTGCTCTACCAAGATGAGTCAAATGTGGTTGAGTTATTAATTAGCAGGAGCCATCCTCTGAAATTACCTTGTATTAATCACAATTCATGCAAAATGTATCCAATTAGTCTTACGATGTAGGTTTGACAAACTACCCTGTCCTCGGAGGCTGCAGTCAATTTTAATAACCCTGGCTGGATAAATCATTAATGCAAGCACAGCCTGAAATGATAAGTGTTGGGGAGGAAATTCCAAAAAGTACAACAGCCGCACTCTGGCAGAGCCCAAAACTATGTGAAGTGGAGCCGAGGAGGCTGGAGGAGGCTGGAGGAGGCAGGAAGCTGGATGTTGGCAGTTGGGGATGGGGTAGTGTCTGCCACCATTTGGACTGAAGGAAGCAGTTCAAGTCGGATTCTCCTGAGATTGGGGGCTGGTGAAAAATGTACCGTGTCCCATGGGGAAGGAAACCCCACCTCCCATATCTTACCCTTTTAGTGAAAGACACTTAAAAGCTGTCTAGGGCCCAAACACACTGATCCACTGGTCACAAAGTTCAAGTCTCCACCAGCTATTTGCACTCCTAAATGCTCCTTCTCTTTGCTCCCAACCTCACATTTCCCAAACCCTGCACATTTCACTGTGTTCCAGGGAGGCTGTCTTACCGATAAGGACACGGAAGCCCTTGGGGTTAAGTGCAAAATTATATGGCATGTCCAGAGGGGAAGTCTCAAAGATCCCAGGGCAAACCAAAGAGCTTCTCCAGGCCCCCAGGGATCTTCTTACATAATTAAAGAGGTGGAATCAACAAAATTGTATGGTTTCCAACTCAAAATCGTGGTGCTTTTAGTATATCAGACTCTAAGTCAGCTTTCTTAGTAACTTCCCCAGATATGTCTATTTAAACATATAAATGTCACATGTACTGTGTATGTTTGTGTATCTATGTTTATGCGCATGTGTATATATATGAATATACATATGTGTATAAGTGCACCTATGTGTGCATGTGGGTATATATGTGTTTTTATGTATGTGTGTATATAATCACGAATATATGTGTGTCTCTATGACAGACCTACAAAAATGAAAATACCACACACTGAGAAGTTCCGCATACGTAGTGCTTCCTTTGATTCTGTTTCGCAATGCTGAAGACCAAACCCAGGCAGGCCTCTGGCATGTTAGCATGTGCTCTACTACCCACTGGGCTATGCAACCAAACAGAATGCTCTGCAGGGAATATAGAAAGTTTAAATGATCTTATGAGGCCAAATTGTTTTGTTCATTTCCAGAGACAGGATGTCACTATCTAGGCCAGAATGGCCTGGGAACTTGCTGTGTACATCAGGCTGGCTTTGAGCTTGCAAGCGTCTTCCTGCCTCCAGCCTACAAGGCACCAGGATTACAGGCATGAGGCACCACACCCAGCTGAGACCAGAAAATGATTTTAACTGTGTCTAAGACTGTGTGTTTACTTCCTATTACATGTGAGTGGGTTTTCCTCTCCTCCTCCTCCTCCTCCTCCTCCTCTTCCTCTTCTTCTTTTCACTGACTACATAAGGGGAAAAAGGAAGCTAAAATATTTCTTGAGATTTAAAATTCTGCATACCTAGCCGGGTGTTGGTGGCACATGACTTTGATCCCAGCACTCAAGAGGCAGAGGCAGGTAGATCTCTGAGTTTGAGGCCAGCCTGGTCTACAGATCGAGTTCTATGACAACCAGGGTTACACAGAGAAACTCTGTCTCGAAAAAACAAACATAAGCAACAACAACAAAAAAAAAAAAGAAAAGAAAAGAAATAAAGAAAGAAAAAATAAAATTCTACATATCTAAGATAAAATGAAAATTACTAGAGTCCTAGGGAATTAGTAAGATCAAAACAAAAACAAAAACAAAAAAAAACAAAAAGCAAAAAGCGAAAAGCCCTCCACACCCCTCCCTCCTCTCACTGAAAAGATACCTAGGGAAGGGAAGAAAAAGCTGTGCTTCTGAGCTACCTGTGAGCCCCAGACAATGCAAGGAGTTTCCAAAAAGGCGACAGAAGCTAGAGGGTGCAGCCTCGTGGAGGCAGAGGCAGGGGTGAGCTTGAGGCCAGGGTATAGAAGGAGAGCCTGTTTCAAAATGGAGGAAGTTGGAAGCTAATGCTTGTAATCCCAGTTCTCAGGAAACTGAGGTAGGCGAATTTGGGGTTCAAGGCCAACCTGGACTACATAATGACTTCCAAGCTTGCCTGAGCTATAGAGTGAGACCCTGTCTAAAGAAAAAAATCTGGGGCTAGAGAGATGGCTCAGTGGTTAAGCGTACCCACCGCTGTTCTTCTAGAGCATCTGAGTTCAATTCCCAGCACCCACAAGGCAGCTAACAGCTGTCTGTAACTCCAGTTCTAGGGCACTCGATCCCTTCTTCTGAATGCCTCAGACACCAGGCAAGCATGTAGTGTACATACATATATGCAGGCAAAACAGTCATACACGTAGGATAAAAAAATATATAAGTTATTAAAAAAAGAGAGAAAAAGAAAAAAATCACCTGGTGGGTTAGCTTGTTTCATAAACAGTTGGGCCACCATTTGCCTTTTTGGTGTGCTCTTGAGAGAGAGATCTCAGAGGAGAAGACGCCATTCTGGAAGCAGATGTCATTTAAAGACAGGCCTTGAGAATGCAGGCAGGGCTTCCTTCCCCAGCTCTGAAACTCTGCCTGCTGCTTCATCACTCACCACTCAGCAGCCTCAGTTCTGCAATTAAGGGAGTTAAAACCTGAAGAACTCGGGCAACCCCTGTAATCATGACCCGGTCTGCTCAAGGCCGCTTCTGACATCCTCCTTCAGTGCTCCCAGCGAAAGAAATGGCCTCTGAGAAGGGCACATTTGGGGAGTGCTCCCCTTCAGTATGATTGTACAGAACCACGGAACTCTGGTGGACTTTGTTGTCCGTGCTGAAGTCTCTGGGGGAAGTTGATAGTTATGATTTATCATTTGGCAAGGGACACTTCGAAACAGCATATGCAAAGGTCACAGGGACCAGCTCCAGTTTTAAATTCAGCCTTGGGAGGGTTGTTTTGAAGAGAGGCATACACAAAGCTTTCTGGGAAAAATGTTATATTTTTGTAACGTTAGGAATTGAGAAGCGATTGATCATCTATTACAGCGCATGTGGATGTTTCTGGTACAAAAATGAATTAGAACATCACATAACTGAATTGGGAGGAGGATTCTTTGCTTTGTCAAAAGTGAACACTCACTAGATGATACAAACAGACAATCCTAGCACTGCGGCAGAAGTTTCGAGACTTAAGAGATTACCCTGAGAGACCCTGGTTCAAAAGTAAAACTAAAGCCACAAATAATAACAACAAAAACATAGTTTGGAAGCTCAGGATGTAGCTCAGGGCTGGACCACTTGTTTAGCATGCATAAAAACTCAGGGTCCCATCCCAACACTGTGAAAACTGTACAAATAAATAAGCAGACAAAGAAAGAATACATATCTTAGGAATAATCCTAAGTATATAACAATATAGAAATACATCCTAATTGTAAAGAGAAATTCAGAAAGTATTAAAATTTTTCTAGGAAAAAAAAAAAATTTTATAAAGAGTGTCCAAAACTGACCAATAGACACCAGTCACCCTCAGAGCTTGCCCAAGGACAGGTCAGGGATGCTGCAGGGGTGGCAAGGGAAGTTCCAAGAAGCAACAACCAAATCCTGAAACCAGAGTCTGTTCTGGCCCCCAGTTTGCTGCACGCCTGGCCCCATTATTTATTGATGCTTTTAAATTGATGTTTAAGCAGCCAGCTGATGATGTCTCTGCTTCCTTCTGTGAAGGGTGTGACACTCCTGTTTCCCCCCCCCCCCCACGCCGGCCTTCCCTTCCCCCCTCCGCAACACACACCCTCCTTCCTTTCCTCCTCCTCCTCCTGCAGGGCTCAGGGAGCAAATGTAAAAATTTCTCCAGATGAACATGTAGTAAGTACTATGAGCAAGACCTGGAACACAGCCTGGGCAGGCTTTCCTCATTTTCAATACCATCCTCTCCCCCACCCCCACCCCCACCATTACTCCCACCACCCCCATGGCCCTACATTAGAGCCTTAGTTCTTAGCCAGGTTTGGCAAACCCTTACTTGGCTAGAAAGAAATACCTCTGGCAAAACAGAAATACTCTTAAAAGGATTTCCGTTCACTTAATCTTTTATTTGTCCTAAAAACTCTGAAACCTCAAAATGCTCTTTAAGAATAAAGATGAAAATGTTGAAGAACTACAAACTTTCAGGATATGCATGCACGTTTTCCTGTGAAGAGCTTTCGCTGTTTTTAATCACATTTATTATCTATGTATCTATCTATCTATCTATCATCTATCACATGCCCATGGTGCGCATGTGCAGGAGTTCAGAGGACAATTTGCAGGAGTCGATTCTCTCCTTCCACCACGTGGGTCCCAGGGATTGAACTCGGCCAGTCAGGCTTGGAGGCAGGTGCTTTTACCTACCGAGCCATTTGCCCGATCCCTATAAAGAGTCTTAAAAAAAAAAAAAAAAAAAAAAAAATGAACACAGATTAATTGCAGGGGATGGAAACTGAGATCTGTGGACATAGTCCTAATAATCATAACTGAGGAAATTGAATTAGCCTCAGTGTGAGGTTTCACAGCTAAGGAAGCAAGCAGAAGGGAGGGCTGGGGTGTAGCTCAGTCAATGGACTACTTGCCCAGAATGAAAAAGCCTTGGACTGTATCTCCAGCCCCACATAAAACAGGATGTGGTGATGCATGGCTTGTAATCTCAACACTTGGGAAGATGAGACAGGGGGATTGTCCTTGTAGAGGACTAGGATTTGGTTCCTAGCACCCTGAAGGAGTGGTTCACAGACTCCGGTAAGTCCAGCTCCAGGTATCCATTGCCTCTGGCCTCCGAGGGCACTCATGTGCACATACTCAGACGTAGATGTGTGTATACTTGTAACTTTAAAAGTAGAAGAAAAGGCATGCTGAGCACGATGGCACTCACTTTAATCTCAGCACTCAGGAGGCAGAGGCAGGCAGATCTACATAGTGAGCTCCAGGGCAGCCTGGGATGTGTAGAGAGACCCTGTCTTAAGAAGATGAGGATGAGGAAGAAGAGAAGGAGGAGGAGAAGGGGGAGGGGAGGAGGAGGAGAAGGGGGAGGGGGAGGAGGAAGAAAAAAAGAAGAAGGGGAGGAGGAGGAGGAGGAGGAGGAAAAGGAAATCAAGAAAAAAACTATCTGCATGAAGAGTTCTTAAATACTGACTGCTATTTAACAGGATATAAAAATAAACATGGGCTCAGAGCACTTGCCCTGGATTCGATACACACACACACACACACACACACACACACACACACATACACACACACACTAACCCAAAAGATTGGAAGAACTATTTCCTGTGCACAGTGGGAAAGTTTACCAGAATAACAAGCTGTCATGTGGAAATGCCCCAACAACATTCTCATCTGTTTCCTCAGATCAAACAGGACAGACACAAACCCGGCATTTAGATCTGCTATGGCCAACTGTCTCCTCTCCCCAAGAGGAATTACACGCTCTAGCCTTGAAGCCATGTGCCTAATACCTTAGCCCTCCGAGTACAAAGACCAGCGAGGGTCAGATGACGTTGCTATATTTAGAAAAGGACTCTTCTGTTTGGCTCAACCCTGACAGTTTTCTGCTCTGAACAAACAGGAGATTCAAGAGTGCATTACCTCTCATTTGGTGAGTGAGGTGAAGTTGTGCCTGTATTCAGCCACAAAAATGCATTTTTAAAAAAGAGGGGGACTCCTAATTCGACATGGAAGGTACATGCCCTCCCGCTTCCTTTTTCAAAAGAACTTCACCGGAAGGCTGCATGAGGAGTATTTAGCAAATGTCATAGATGATGGGGTATGTGCTTCACTGGGCCGATCTATGCAATGCTCACAGGATCTCGAGGTGATTTAGATAGCGATCTCCCCCCCCCCCCAGAACTAACACGGGAGGGGGGGTCACAAACTAGCTCATGTAACTGAAGATGGTGACTGTAAAAAATTAACTCCAAGAAAAGAGAGAGAACAAAAATTAACTCCACAGGAGCCAGAAAACAGCTTGTGTCTGCTCAAGCCGTCCCCTTAGGAAATTCCTGGAAATAATAATGTTTCTTTCTTTCTTTCTTTCTTTTTTTTTTTTTTTAGTTTTTCGAGACAGGATTTCTCTGTGTAGCCCTGGCTGTGCTGAAACTCTGTAGACCAGGCTGGCTTCCAGCTCACAGAGCTCTGCCTGCCTCTGCCTGGGGTTAAAGGCGTGCACCACCACTGCCCAGCTAATGTTTCCTTTTTTAGTTGACAGCTTTTTTGCTAATTAAAAAAGTTATTATTGTGTGCATATTCAGAGGAAGGTGTGCCTGCCAGAGCATGCACGTGGAGGTCCGAAGACACCTCTGTGGAGTCACTGTCTCCTCCATCCTCACACAGGAGAAGCAGACATCCTGACTTTCGTGTTCCCTGAGGAGCAGCAAAGTCACTGGCTTGGCTTTGCCTTTTATTTTTATTTTTTTTTAAAGATTTTTAAATTTGCCTGGCAATGGTGGTGCATGCCTTTAATCCTAGCACTCGGGAGGGAGGTAGAGGCAGGTGTGGGGAAGGGTTGGTCAACATGACTATTATTATTATTCATGTAAGTGCCAAAAGAGGGCAGAGAGGTCGTTAGATCCCCTGGAACCAGAGTTACTTACAGACTGTTGTGAGTCATCCGAAGTGGGTGCTGGGAGCTGAACACAGGTCCTCTGAAAAAGAAACCAGTGCTCTTAGCTGCTGAGCCATCTCTCCAGCACTAGGTTCTTTCTTTCTTTCTTTCTTTCTTTCTTTCTTTCTTTCTTTCTTTCTTTCTTTCTTTTCTTTTCTTTCTTCCTCCTTCCCTCTCTTTCTCTCTCTCCCTCTCTATTTATTTTAAAGTATAAAAATGTTTTACTATGTTTTCATCATCAAAATTTATGACCTTGGTTTTTTCCTTCTTGCCTCTGCATAGGGCCAAAAGTGACACATTGGCCACTTTAACAATCTTTTTTTTTTTTGGTTTTTCGAGACAGGGTTTCTCTGTGTAGCTTTGCGCCTTTCCTGGAACTCACTTGGTAGCCCAGGCTGGCCTCGAACTCACAGAGATCCGCCTGGCTCTGCCTCCCGAGTGCTGAGATTAAAGGCGTGCACCACCACCGCCCGGCCACTTTAACAATCTTAAAATGGACTAGTCCAGGAATATTACCTATGGCATGACCTTTTCAACCAAATCCTGCAACCAGAACTTCATCATTTTTCTCAATGAAGTTCAAGCTACCGAGATTAGGCGTTGACTAAAATGTTAGCTGTGCAAGCCTGACCGATAAGTGTGATCCCCTAACCCACAAAAAGGCACATGCATGGGTAATTCCAATGCTTTTATGGGAGACAGGAGACGGACAGACAGAGACAGGCTGGGATCTCAGTGACTAGCTAGCCTGGACTGGACAGTGAAGCAGCAGAAAGAAGGGGCCACGTGAGGTGGAAGGTGACAGCTGACTCCTGAAGGCTGTCCCCTGACATCCACCAGACAGCTGGCTGTGGTATACACACACACACATACACACAAACCATAAATACATACATACACACATACACACACACACAAACCATACATACATACACATACACACACACAAACCATACATACATACATACACATACACATACAAACCATACATACATACACACACACACACACCATACATACATACATACATACACACACACAAAACCATAAATACATACATACATACAAACATACACACACACACACACACACAGTAGAAGTGGGAGCTCCCAGCTACTTGTTTGAGGAAGCATAACAGAAAAGCCTGGACACAGCCAGGTGAGGCGAGGCGGGCCCTGGTGAGCCACTCTGTGCAGGCACCTCAGTGAATAACACTTTCGGTTGCAGGACAATGGTGAGTCACTTCCTTCCTTCCACACTCAGGATGATTGTCTCAAGGCTTGTCACCAGTCTAGATTTAACAACACTGTCCACGCAAAGAGTTCCTCGTTCCAGAAATTCAAAACAGAATGCATAAGAACTGTGTTCCTTAAAAAATAGAAACAAGTCGGGCGGTGGTGGCACACGCTTTTAATCCCAACATGCGAGAGGCAGAGGCAGGTGGATCTCTGTGAGTTCGAGGCCAGCCTGGTCTACAGAGTGAGTTCCAGGACAGGCACCAAAACAATACAGAGAAACCCTGTCTCTAAAAACCAAAAAAAAAAAAAGAAAAAGAAAAAAAAAGAAAGAAACAGTAAAACAGGACTCTTAAGGGTGTAATGGGAATGTGCACAGCAAAAGATAATACTAAAAAACTGCATTTCAAAGAAACGTGTTTGTGGGGTTG
Source organism: Peromyscus eremicus (assembly GCF_949786415.1). Classification (NCBI taxonomy): domain Eukaryota; kingdom Metazoa; phylum Chordata; class Mammalia; order Rodentia; family Cricetidae; genus Peromyscus; species Peromyscus eremicus. The sequence continues at coordinate 143,809,118 of NC_081419.1, read as the reverse complement.
GAGAGCTGGCTCAGGGGTAAAGAGTACTTGCTGTTCTGGCAGAGGACTGGGATGCAGTTCCCAGCGAGCACATGCTGGCTCACGACCATCTTAACTACAGGACCAGGGGATCTTATGCCTTCTTTGGCCCTCCACAAACACCAAGCACAGGATGTACAAACATATGTGCAGACAAGACGCCCATACACATAAAATAAAAATAACAAATAAATCTTTTGTAAATTTTTAGATTTATTTATTTTATTATTTATTAATTTTTTTTTTTTTTTACACATAGTCTTTCTACATAGCTCTGGCTGACCTGGAACTCACTCCGTAGACCAGGCTGGCCTCAAACTCAGAGATCTGCCTGCCTCTGTCTCCTGAGTGCGAGATTCAAAGATGTGCACCACCACACCCAGCCCATTTTTTGTGTGTGTGTGTGTATGAGTATTTTGCCTGCGTGTATGTATGTGCACCACATGCATGCAGTTTCTGAGGGGGTCAGTAGAAGATGTAGGAATTCCTGGAACTGGAGTTACAGATGGTTGCGAGTGCCATGTGGGTGCTTGGAATTGAACCTGAGTCCTCTGGAAGAGCAACAAATGCTCTTAACCACTTAGTGATTGATTGCCCCAGCCCCAAATAAGTCTTCTTTAGGATAAGAAATGAGTGTTGTTTTCTTTTTCTAATGTTTCGTGGCAGAATTCCTTTTGAAGGAAGAAGTGTGGGTTGGTGGGGACTATTGTTTCACAGGAGCCTGTGACTGTGCTGTCTGATTTCATGTCAGCTTGACACACGCTAGAGTCACTTGAGAGGAGGGGACCTCAACTGAGAAAACGCCCCTACCGATTGGCCTGTGGTATATTTTCTTAACTAGTGATTGATTCACTTCGGACAGTGCCATCATCCCTGGGCTGGTGGTGGTCCTGGGCTCTATAACAAAGCAGGCTGATGAACGATTTTGTTTGCATTTACCAGTTATAGAGGAAAAATAAAGAGCAAAATACAAAAGAAGAATAAAGAAAAAGAAGGAAGCCCCTCCCCCCAAAAAAGCAGGCTGAATAAGCCATGGGGAACAAGCCAGTAAGCTGCACCCCTTCATGGCCTCTGCATCAGCTCCTGCCTCCAGATTTCCCCCCTGCGTGAGTTCCTGTCCTGACTTCCCTCAGTGATGGAGTGTGTCCTGTTGTAAAATGAACTAATCTGTTTCCTCCCCAAGCTGTTTTTTGGTCATGGTGTTTTATCACAGCCATAGAAAAGTAACGACAACAATGACTGAGCAAGGACTGTAGAGAGGCTGGAAATGCTGCGTGGCCCGGGTGTATCATAGATTTCATTCCTAGGGTGTTCCACGGTCGAATTAAAATGTTGGGGTCTTTGGAAAACCCTGCAGCAGGTCTGTTTTGAATAGCTTAATGCACTGTTGAAACCCCGACAGTGAATATAGTAAAGACTGTCCCATGGGCTGATCTACCTAGAAACTGCTGCAGACACAGCCTTGGCCCCAGAGAGCATCAGCAAATTAAAGAAGGGGAAAGAGGAAGGGCAAGTGACAGAAACACGCGACAGAAAGACAGGAAGTCTGAGGTTTGTCAGTTGTCGAGTATTTCATGTCTCATAAGTGTCTGTGTGATCTGAGAGCTTCCTTTGGGATAACAAAATGCTAGCGAGCATTAACCAACAGTCAGGGGGTAGAGGCAGGAGGATGGGAAGTTCCATGCTAGCGAGCATTAACCAACAGTCAGGGGGTAGAGGCAGGAGGATGGGAAGTTCCAAGGCAGCTACCTAGCTACACAGCTAGACCCTGTCTCAACACACACACACACACACACACACACACACACACACACACACACACACACACACACACCTGGGAGAGGTACACATGCCTGTAATCCCAGTACCTGGAGGCAAAGGCTGAAGGTGGAAAACAAGCTGGAGACCAACACAGGCTTCCTGTGGAGACCCTGTCTCAAAACAAACAGGCAAATGATAATAAATAAAAGTGCAAAAAGCACTAGGGTTTGGAGGTATGGCTCCATGGTACAGCGCTTGCCTGGAATGAGCAAGGCCCTGGGTTCACCTCCAATCCTGCAGAAACAAAAACAAAAGACCCAAAGCAGGGTCTGGCAAGCAGCGCAGTTTGTGGAGTGCTTACCTCAATCGCCAGAAGTCCTGGATTCTGTCTCCAGGGCCCTGTAAACCTGCAGTGATGGTGCATGCTTGTAATCCAGCACTTGGGAGTAGAGGCAAAAAGGTGAGGAGCTCAAGGCCACCCTCTACTACATAGCAGGTTCAAGGTCAGCCTGGGACAGGAGACCCTGCTCCTTCCCAAAAAGACCCCCAGCAAAGCAACATGTTTTTTTAAATTCCAGAACAGTGGAAAAGATTCTAATTAAAGGAAGGAGCTAGCCTCATTCTCCACCTCACTCAAGAGATTCATTCTATTTCCTAGGCTTTCAATTGTGAATGACTGTTTTCCTCCCAAGTTCTGCAGTCATTAACACAAAGCTGGGAACTGGGGAGACGGCTCAGGGGGTAGAGCTTGCTGTGAAAGTGTGAGGGATGAAGTTCGAATCCCTGGAACACAAGTAGAAGATAGTATTCCTGGGTAATCCCAGAGTTCCAAAGGTGAGATGAGAGCCAGAAACAGGAGAATCCCTGCAAGAGACTATCTCAAACAAGGTGGAAGTTGAGAACTAACATCCAAGGGTGGCTAGTGCATTCATGTATACACACACACACACACACACACACACACACACACACACACACAGGAGGGGGAGGCGCATCATAGCAGGCTTTAAAAATTAATCCCTAACTGGTCAGTGGTGTTGCACACCTTTGATCCCGGAACACAGGAGGCAAAGGCAAGCAGATCTCTGTGAGTTTGAGGCCAACCTGACCTACAGAGTGAGTTCCAGGACAACCAGGGCTACACAGAGAAACCCTGTCTGGAAACTGTCCCCACCTCAAAAAAAAAAAAAAAAAAAAAAAAAAATTCATTTTTAATGTGTTCTTTTTTTGTTCATTTGCTTTGTTTTGAGACAAGGTCTCACTATGTAGTCCTAACTGGCCTGCAACTTGCTATCCAAACCAAACTAGGGGCTGGAGAGATGGTTCAGTGGTTAAGAGCACTGGCTGTTCTTCCTGAGGACCTGGGTTCTATTCCCAGCACCCACATGGCAGCTCACAATTGTCTGTAACTCCAGTTCCAGTGGATCTGGAACCCTCATGCCAATGTACATAAAATCAAATTTAAAAAATAAATAAACCAAGCTGGACTCGCATTTATAAGAGATACACCCATCCCTGCCTTACAATGCTGGGGTTAAAAGCATGTACTGGCTGGTGTGTTTTATATTCTTTTTTTTTTTTTTTTTTTTTTTTTTTTGGTTTTTCGAGACAGGGTTTCTCTGTGTAGCTTTGCGCCTTTCCTGGAACTCGCCTTGGAGACCAGGCTGGCCTCGAACTCACAGAGATCCGCCTGGCTCTTCCTCCTGAGTGCTAGAATTAAAGGCGTGCGCCACCACCGCCCCATGTTTTATATTCTTAAAGATTGTAACTAGTCTTTTCTGTACTGCCAGCCAGCTCCCAAGTAATGACATAGAGACTTCTTATTAATATGAAAACTCTGCCTATAGCTTAGGCTTGTTCCTAACTAGCTCTTATAACTTCAGTTATTCCACTTATAGTAATCTACGTTTTATCACATGGTGTTACCTTTCTTGCACCTCCTGTTTCCTCTGTTTCTCCTGGAGTCTCCTGCGCATGCCTAGATTCCTCCTCCTCTTCCTTTCTCTCCCTGGAAATCCCACCTATACCTTCTTCCTAGCTATTGGTCATTCAGCCTTTTATTATACCAACCACAATACACTTTCACATAGTGTACAAATATCCCACAACAAAAGATATATTCTTATTTTTATTTATGTGTCTATGTCTAGAGTTTATGTCACTCTGTACAAGTGCCTCCAGAAGCCACAACAAGGCACTGAATTCCTGGGAGCTGGAGTTCCAGGCACTTGCTTCCTCTGTAAGATTAGTGCACACTCTTAACTGCTGAGCAGTCTTTACAGTCCTATTAACTGATTTTTTGTTTTGTTTTGATTTTTGTGTTTTGTTTGGTTTGGTTTGGTTTTGAACTCACAGAGATTCACCTGCCCTGCCTCCAAGTCCTGTGATTAAAGGTGTGCACCACCATGCCTGGCCCTGTTCTTAACAGTTTTTAACTATTTTGTTTTATTTACTTAGAGACAGAGACTCTTTTGCTCTGTAGACCAGGCTGGCCTCGGAACCCACAGAGATTCACCTGCCTCTGCCTCCAAGTGCTATGATTAAAAGTGTGCGCCACTACATCCAACTGTTGTTTTGAGACAGTGTCTCATGGACCCTATGTTGGCCTGAAAATCAGAATCCTTTCCACCTGGACTTCTCCACTGCTGTACTGAGTAGACCTCTAAGCTCAGCTTGCTATGTTCCTTTTTAAAATGTTTTGTTGCTGTCTCTGTTTTTATAATTTTGTAGTTTGACTGTACAGCAAAACCTCAGTAGCTGATTTCCCCACTAGGGCCTATGACCTCCTGGTTGTGGTATTCCTTCCTGCGGAGCGGGTTTCAAATCTGAACAGAAAGTGGTTGGCTATCTGAATAACACTCATGCCATTACTGTGGCAGTGGGCATTTTTTTTAAAGACATGTCTGTCTGTTTGTTTGTTTTTTGAGACAGGGTTTCTCTGTGTAATAACTCTGGCTGTCCTAGAACTCAATTTGTAGACTAGGCTGGCCTTGTACTCGGAGACATCTGCCTGCCTCTGCCTCCCGAGTGCTGGGATTAAAGGCATTCGCCACCACAGCTGGGCCTCTTTTTTCTTTTTAAGATTTATCATTGATTCCTGTGTGTGTACATTTGTGTATTGCTAAATGTGGGAGTAGCTTGCTCACTTTCATTAAACCTCTCTTCAAATGACTCTGAGCATAGTAGTCAGCAAGTATGTTCCATCAGTATTCTAGGTTTTGTTTTTTTTTTTGTTTTTTTGGGTTTTTTTTGTTTTTGTTTTTTTTTTTTTTTTGGTTTTTCAAGACAGGGTTTCTCTGTGTAGCTTTGCGCCTTTCCTGGAACTCACTCTGTAGACCAGGCTGGCCTCGAACTCACAGAGATCCGCCTGCCTCTGCCTCCCGAGTGCTGGGATTAAAGGCGTGTGTCACCACCGCCCGGCGGGTTTTTGTTTTTGTGGCATCTACTCATCTCTGTGAGTAGATGATGAGCAAAATCAAGTGGAGAAAATAAGTAAATGCAGAACCAGTGTAGCTGTTTTAACATAACTTAATGTTTAGATACTAAGTGGGACCTTGTATAATGTTGCAAAATTTGTTCTCTTTTGATTTCCTTCCTCAAAATACAAAGCCATTCTTCTTTTCTTTTCTTTCTTTCCTCCTTCCTTCCTTCCTTCTTTCTTTCTTTCTTTCTTTCTTTCTTTCTTTCTTTCTTTCTTTCTTTCTTTCTTGTTTCTAATTTTTCAAGACAGGTTTCTATGTGTAGCTCTGGCTGTCCTGGAACTCGCTCTGTAGATCAGGCTGGCCTTGAACTCTGAGATCCCCCTGCCTCTGTCTCCCAAGTGCTGGGGTTGACGGCTTCATTACCATTCCTGCCATCAAAGCACTCTTAGTGGCGCTATGGAAAGCAGCAATAGGACTGGAGGGTGTAGATCAGTCAGTAGAGTGCTTGCCTTGCATGCATGGAGGCCCTGGGTTGGATTTCTTCTCCAGCGTAAATGAAGAATCGTGGCTGAAGCCAGCCATCCCTGGACTCAGAAGGAGGATCGCTAAGTTCTTTTTGTTTTTTTTAAAGATTATTATTTTGTATGTGTGTGTGTCTGAGTGAACATGTATAGTCCTGGAAGAGGCCAGAAGAAGGTGTTAGATCCTCTGGAGCTGGAGAACTGAACTCAGGTCCTCTGGAAAAACAACAAGTGTTCTTAACTGATCTCTCCAGCCCCTGCTGCAAGTTCTAGGCCAGCCTGGTCTACCTAGTGAGACCCTGACTCAAAAGTGAAGGAAGGGAGGGAAGGAAAGACAGACAGACAGACAGACAGACACACACACACACACACACACACACACACACACACACACCAAGTGTGTGGAGGACAGAGACAGAGCGAGTTCTCACTAAGGATACAGTTCAGTAGTAATGCTTGTCTAGCATGTGGGAGGCCTTGCATTCAATACACAGTACTAGACAAACAACAACAAATAAACAAAAAAATAATAACATGAACTGGAGGTGTGGCTCAGGTAAGGGTGCCTGCCTAGCACATGTGAAGCTCTACCTAAAAACTCCCCTAGCATTGGGGAGTCAGAGGCAGTAGGATCAGAAGTTCAAAGTCATCCCCAGCTACATAGTGAGATTGGCCTACATGAGACCTTTTCACACAAACAGAGGTCTGGGGAGATGGCTCAGCAGTTAAGAGCAATTATAGACTGTGATCCAGCCAGTGGATCCTTTGGAAGAACATCCAATGTACTTAACCATTGAGCTATCTCTCCAGCCCTGGTATTTCTTTAAAGATTTATTTGTTTAATTTTTAATTATGTTTATGTGTGTCCACATGTGAGTATTCTCAAGTGAGTGTAGGTACCAGAGGGAGCCAGAAGAGGGCATCAGATCCCCTGAAGTAAGAGTAACAGGCAGTTGTGAACTGCCCTCTGTGGGTGCTGGGACCTGAACTCCCATCCTGTGGAAGAGCAGCCAGTGCTCATAACTGCTGAGCCATCTCTCCAGCCCCATACTGATATTTATAAATAGAAGATCACCATTACAAAAGATGAAAATGTCATAACAGTTTTTACTTGCTTGCTTTTGGAAAAGGTTTCTAGCCCTCTAACCTTGGATGGTCTTGAACTCACTACATTGCACTGTAGCCCAGGATACCCCCATTCCTGAGTGCTGGGATTACAGGAATGGACTAGTTCGTGCCGTGCTTGGGAGGAACTCAGGGCTCTGTGCACATCAGGCAAGCGTCTAGCAATAGAGCTACAGCCCTGGCACTCAGTCTGTCTGTGTTTCCACTTTTCTCACAGTGGTGACTAAATGCCTGACATGGGAAACTCAAGGAAGGAAGGAAGGAAGGAGGGTTTGTTTTCACTCACGCCTTGAGGGGTCCAGTCCATCGTGACAGGGAAGCCATGGCAGCCAGTCATATTGCATTTTCAAGAGTCAGGAAGCAGAGAGAGATGAATGGTGGTTCTCAGCTTCATTTCCTCTTTTTAGTGGTCCCTGCATCCTAGCCCACGGGAAGATGACACCCCTATACCGTGGATCTTCTCCCATCAACCTTCATGTCTAGCGACCCCCTCCTGGGCACGCCCAGAGGTGTGCCTCCCAGGAGACTGGCCATACTAGCCATCACGTGGCCCCAAGAGGATAGAGAGTAGTGTTTCTACAAACCTCACAGCTGGGACACGCTTCACCAATATAATGGTTAGTGTTAGCTGTCAGCTGGGCAGGATCTGGATCACGGGAGAGACCGCCCCTAGGCAGGCCTGGATGGGACTATGTAGCTTGGGTTAGCCTTGGGGCCCTTGAGGAGGGACTGTTCTGATTAGGTTAATTCATCTCAACTATGGGCAGCACTATTCCCTAGGCTGGGGTTTGGGACTCTTTGGAGAAATTAGCATGTGTTCCTCGTTCTCTGTTCCCGGCTGTGGGTGCAATGTGATCAGCTGGCTCAGGTTCCTGCCTCCTGGATGTTCCCTCTAGAATCAACTGTTCTATTGAACTGTGAGCTGAAATAAATCCTTTGTCCCTTGAATTGCCTTTGCCAGGATTTTTTGTGTGTTTGTTTTGTTTTTGTTTTTCAAGACAGGGTTTCTCTGTGTAGCCCTGGCTGTCCTAAAACTTCCTTTGTAGACCAGGCTGGCCTTGAACTCACAGAGATCTGCCTGCCTCTGCCTCCCAAGTGCTGGGATTAAAGGTGTGCGCCACCACCGGCCCGGCTTGCCAGGATATTTTATCACAGCAACAAGAAAAGAAACCAAGACACCAACTTCTCTTGGGAAAGAAGCCCAGCTGGGAAGGACTGAGAAGTGAAGAAGAGAAGTAAAGAAAATCTCTTTCAGAAGATCTGGGTTCAGTTCCCAGCACCCACATGGCAGCTCACAACCCACTGTAACTCCAGACCCAGGAGCCCTGATTCCCTCTTCTGGCCTCTGCAGGCACCAGGCACATACAAGGTATGCAGATGTACATCCAAGCAAAATTCCCATAAACATAAAATCAATAAACAAGAATTTTAAAAAGAAACCCAACATCCCACATGGTGGTATACACCTTTAATCCCAGCACTCAGAAGGTAGACATAGGACTACACTGGGAGATAATTAAACATTATCTAAAAAAAAAAAAAAGGGGGGTGGTGGTGGTGATGATGATGATGATGATGATGGCACACACCTTTAATCCCAGCACTCAGGAGGCAGAGGCAGGCAGACCTCTGTGAGTGCAAGGCCAGCCTGGTCTACAGAGCAAGTTCCCGGATAGCCAGGGCTACACAAAGAAACCCTGTCTCAGGAAAAAAAAAACAACAAAACCCTCTTAATATATTTAGAATCATCTGAAGTCTGAAGCCTGTGAAACGGCTCAGTTGGTAAAGGCACTTCCTGATAAGACCGACAATCTGAAGTTGATCCCTGGAGCCCACATAAGTGAAGGAAAAAAACAAACTCCCAAAAGTTGTCCTCCGACCTCCACATGCTCTCTCCCTCCCCCTGCCCCCATACACACACTAACCGAGTAAATGATTTTTAGAAGGCTTTTGAGAATCTTCCAAATGACGGTGCCAGTGGCGACAACATGATTGTATTAATTCCTATTTTTCCACATTATGACGAAATGCTTCACAGAAACAGCTTAAGAGAGGAAGGATGTGTTTGCTCTGCTTCGCAGTTTCCTGGGTCATGGGTGGGGTGGGTGGGGTGAGGGGGTGGAGCACAGGACTTCCCATCATGGAGACAGGAAGGAACCAGGGTTTGCTATAGCCAGGGAGGCATGCCACTGCCTCCCAGTAATCTCTTCAGATGAATCTGCCTGTGGACTGAAGTGTTCATCAAGTGGGAGTACTCATTTTCACACCCAGAGGTGTGTTTGCACTAATCTTCGAGGCATTTCTCAATCTAGTCTGGGCGACAACCAAGACTAACCAATACAAATGTTCAGGCTCATGGCAAGCCTCACATTCATAGAAGCACTTGGTAGAGTATGCAGAGCATTCATGAGGCTCTGGGTTTCATCCCAGCACCCCGTAAATCAAGTGTGGTCCATGCTAGTAAGTCCTACTCAAGACGTGAAGGCAGGAAATTCGGAAGCTCTAAGTCATCTTCTGGCTCCAGAGTGAGTCCAAAGTCAAGTTGGGTAACTGAGATCCTGTCTTAAAAAATTAAACAAGCAAAACAAAAGACCAAGGAACCTGCAGGACACAGAAGCTGGTTTCCTCCATGTGAAGAAACATATTGAATATTTTCTGCTTTTTCAGAAGTCATCCCTAAAACCTAACACATGAGTGAACAAGAAAGGAAATGATCACAAACATTTTAAAAATAATTAACAGGCCAGATGTAGGGGTGACACACACCTTTAATCCCAGCACTCAAGAGGCAGAGGTAGGCAGATTTTTGAGTTTGAGGCCAGCCTGGTCTACATAGTAAGTTCCAGAACAGCCAAGTCTGTCCTGTGAGACTGTTGAAAGATAGATAGATGATAGATAGATAGATAGATAGATAGATAGATAGATAGATAGATAGATGATAGATAGACAGATAGACAGACAGATAGATGATAGATAGATAGATAGATAGATAGATAGATAGATAGATAGATAGAGGACAGACTGATAGATAAATAAAAAGAGCCGAGTACAATAGAGTGAACCGGACATCCCAGCACGTAGAAGGCTGAGACAGGACAATGGTAGAAAGTTTGAGGCAAGCCTGGGCTACAGATTGAAAGTCTACCTCAAATAAAGAAAGAAAAATGGAAAGACAGACAGACATGGTGCCTCCCACCTCAAATCCTAGCACTCAGGAAGGTGAAGCAGCAGGATTACCTCCAGTGTGAGACACTGTCCGAAAACAAACACGAAACCAGCAGGCTGGGGAAGCGGTTCAGTTAGTAAGGTGTGTTGGCCTTTCAAGCATGAGGAGCTGAGTTCAGATTCCTAAAACACAAACAGATGGACAGTCAGACAGACACAGACAGACACACACACACATACACACACACACACACACACACACACACACACACACACACACGCTTCCAGTACTGGTAAGGTAGAGACAGGAGGATCCTGGAGTGTGTTGACTGGCCAGTCTGACCTATTCAGTGAGCTCCAGGTCAGTGAAAGACCCAAAAATAAGGTGCACAGTTCCTGAAGAAATATAAATATCCAAGGTTGACCTTTGACCTCCACTCATATGGACATACACACTTATAAACATACACACATACTCACACTTATTCACACACATATACACAAACACACATACATGCATCCACTCAAGAAAAAAAGGAAAACAGACAGGCTACGGTAGTGCACTCAGGAGGCAGAGGCAGGGAGATCTCTGTGAGTTCGAGGCTAGCCTGGTCTGGAGTGAGTTCCAGGCCAGCCAGGGCTACAAAGAGAAACCCTGCCTGGAAAAAAAGAAAAGGAAAGAAAAACAAACTATAATAATAATTAGAAGTAGTAATAATGTCTAAAAATAGTACAGACACAGCCTTTGAAGTTAGATGAAATAAACAACTTCTGAAAGATTAGTGTCCTTTTGGAAGAAAGTTAGAAATGAGGGAAAAGTACAAAGCAAAAAACTCCACGTGCAGACCCCCCAAAAGCAGAACTGGACCCATTTCTCCCAGTCTGCTGCTTCTCCTCACCTACCTCCCTTGCTGTTTAATTTATTTTTTAGTCTCTACATACAGCTGGGCTGGCAAGACGGCTTAGTGGTTAAGAGTACTTGTTCTTGCAGAGACCTGGGTTCAATTCTTAGCATTCATGTGACACTTACCCCAATTCTTAACTCTAGTTCTAGGGGGTCCGAAGAACACCAGGCATGCGTATAATATACATACATACATACATGCAGGAAAAGCAGTCACACATAAAAATAAGATAAATAAATCTGTTAAATCTGAGGGAAAAAATTTAAATTATCATTATAAAAAATTGCACTAGCCAGGTAGTGGTGGTGTACATCTTTAATCCCAGCACTTGAGAGGCATAGGCAATTGGATCTTGGTGAGTTCAATGCCAGCCTATTCTACTGAGCCAGTTCCAAGACAGCCAAGGCTACAGAAAGAAACCCTGTCTCAAAAAAAAAAAAAAAAAAAAAGGGCAAAGTTATTTTATTAGTGGGTGCTTTGCTTTTTAAAACGTGTGTAGTGGGGTACATATCTTTACAAAGCACTCAGGAGGCAGAGACAGGTGGATCTCTGTGAGTCTGAGGCCAGCCTGGTGAATTCGAAGCCAGCCAGGCTACACAGGACACCATCTCAAGGAAAGAAAAAAACAAGTGTGTGAGGAAAGCCTACACGCAGAAAGCTGTGGTGTAGCTTAGTGGCAGACTGTTTATAAAGATCAAGGCTGTGGGCTTATCCCCAGAACCACAGAACAACAAAAACAAAATAAACAAAAGAAGAAAGATTTAAAAGAACAGGAAAGAGTGTTTGTCTGTGTAAAAGGGAACCTTTTGTTACTCCCTTCCTCTTCGGACGAGGTGGGATAAATCGCCAGAAGAGTAGTGATAGTGAGGATTTGATCCAGAAAAAGAAGCTTCCGGAACATTATCAAGTCCAGGGTGTGTGTGTGTGTTTCCTCCTGGACTGCATCCACCAGGACCAATTGCATGGATTCAGAGTGAGAACACTACAGGCTTGTAAAGTCTCCACGAAAAATGAAATGTCGATCTGCCTGCAGCTTAGCTGGTTAGCCTCCGACCTCACCTCATAACAAAGAACATTGTTACCATACTGTGGATATTTAAAGATTGAAAAACATTTCTTGTATACTGAAAATGGATGAGAAATATTTACAGGGGCATGTGAATATACTTTAATATGTTTAAAATGTATAAAAAACTAAACAAAACTTTTACAAATTATTTATTTATTTTCCTGTGTATGTATTTTGCCTGGATGTATGTCTCTGCACCACATGTCTGGTGCCCAATGAGGGTGTTATATCCTTTGGGACTGGAGTTACAGGTGGCTGTGAGCCACCGTGTGGCTGCTAGGAATCAAACCTACAAGCTTGGTCCTCTGGGTCCTCTGGGTCCTCTGGGTCCTCTGGGTCCTCTGGGTCCTCTACAAGAGCCGCCAGTGCTCTTGACCACAGAGCCAATCATCTCCCCAGCCCCTAGTTCCCCATCCTCCCCCTAAAAAGAACCCACCTTTTTAATTAGTGGCTGAGTGAATAGAAGCTACCATTAAGAGAAATATCCCCCCCCCCCCCCCCCGGGCGGTGGTGGCACACGCCTTTAATTCCAGCACTCGGGAGGCAGAGCCAGGCGGATCTCTGTGAGTTCGAGGCCAGCCTGGGCTACAGAGTGAGTTCCAGGAAAGGTGCAAAGGTTGGAGAGAGAGAGAGAGAGAGAGAGAGAGAGAGAGAGAGAATCCCTCCAAGCATTAAAGCTAAAGCTAGAGTTGATTTTTTGTTTGTTTGTTTTTTGTTTTTGTTTTTTTAGTTTGTTCTGGTTGGTTTTGTTTCCTTTTTTTTTTTTTTACATTTTTTAAAATTTTATTTTATTTTTTCTATTATCAGCTTGATACAGTACAAATTCTTATCCTAATAGTGAAATGTTTCACTGAAGCTTGCCCAGTGATTGAGTAAAACCAAAACTTAATATAAGCCACAGTCATTCTAGTGTCCCCCCTGCTATGTGGCCTCCCTGGTTCTGTGGGTTGCAGTCTGATTGTTCTTTGCTTTATATCTAGTATTCACTTATGAGTGAGTATATGCCATGTTTATCCTTCTGGGTTTGGGTTACCTCACTCAGGATGATATTTTCTAGTTCCATCCATTTGCCTGCAAATTTCATACTGTCATTTTTCTCTGCTGAGTAGTACTCCATTGTGTATATGTACCACGTTTTCTTAATCCATTCTTGAGCTGACGGGCATCTAGGTTGTTTCTAGGTTCTGGCTATTACGAATAATGCTGCTATGAACATAGTTGAGTATGTATCTTTGTGGTATGATTGAGCATTCCTTGGGTATATGCCCAACAGTGGTATGGCTGGGTCTTGAGGTAGATCGAGTCCCAATTTTCTGAGAAACTGCCATACTGATTTCCACAGTGGTTGTACAAGTTTGCTACTTTAAAAATATACTTTACAACTGGGTGTGGTGGTGTATACCTTTAATCCCAGCATTTGTGAGGCAGAGAAATGTAGAGCTCTGTGAGTTCAAGGCCAGCTTGATCTATGTAGTAAGAGCTCCAGGACAGCCAGGACTGCATAGACAGAGTCCCTGTCTCAAACAAACACGCATTTTTCATTTTTGAAAAGCTTATTTTCTGTTTACTTGAGTGGCTCAAGTGTGTAGATCAGGGGATGACTTGGGGAGTCAGTTCCCTCCTTCCACCGTGTGGATGTGGGTTCTGGGCATGGAACTTAGGTTGTCAGGCAAGTGTCCAGTCCCCGTTCCCACTGTCCCAGCCATCTTGCTGGGCCTCTGTACTGTTTCTTAATAGAGGATATATAGCTTCTTTTCCGGCTGATCTGACCTGGCTAGAGAACCACGTGAACGTGTGACACAACCAGCTATGGAGTCAACCTTAAAAGAAGAGAAGTTCCGTTCAGGTAGGTTCTAATTCCGTGTTCAGCCTGTTTTAGAGTTGACTCTCCCTGACTTCCTCCTACATTCCTTTGAGACTGGGGGAGGGGAAAAAGGAGAAGAGGGGAGAAAGATAGATCGATTCTGCCTTTGGGATAAGAATGGAGTGGCAATCCCAGCCTTGAGAAATCAACGAGTTGAAAGCAGCAAAGCTTAGCTGTGTGACCCTGGTCCTGTCCCTTGCCATCCCTGGACCTCGGATTTTCCCCATTGCGTTTTGTTTGTTTGTTTGTTTTGTTTTTCAAGACAGGGTTTTTCTGTGTTGTTTTGGTGCCTGTCCTGGAGCTCACTCTGTAGACCAGGCTGGCCTCAAACTCACAGAGTGCTGGGATTAAAGGTGTGCACCACCACTGCCTGGAGAACTGATGAACTTTTGAACTTTTTTTTTGTGGGGTTTTTTTTTTTTTTTTTTTTTTTTTTTTGGTTTTTCCAGACAAGGTTTCTCTGTAGCTTTGCACCTTTCCTGGATCTCGATCTGTAGACCAGGCTGGCCTCGATCTCACAAAGATCCGCCTGCGTCTGCTTCCCGAGTGCTGGGATTAAAGGCGTGATGGTTTTTTTTTTTTTTTTTTTTTTTTGAGACAGGGTTTCTCTGTGTAGCTTTGGAGTCTGTCCTGGAACTCGTTCTGTGATTGAGGACATTCATAGTTTCTGTCCCACTTAGAGTTGCATTTAGGATTAACTAAAGAGTACAAGTGTTGCTCAGAAGGTGGCACCAGGAATAAAGAAGTGCCCCCAAGCCATGTGGTTGGTGATAGTCCTTTTTCCCCCCCAAATGGCCAGTGCTCTGCAAATGAGACCCAGAGAAACCCAGCACTACAGGGAGGGTTTTGCCACCTCAGAGAGGAGCATCACACACCAGAGAACAGGTTTTCTTTCACATGGTTTGAAAATGAAATTGAACAGCCAAACCCCAGGTGGAGCTCCAGGAGTCCAATTGGAGAGAGAGAGGAGGGATTGTATGAGCAAGAGATATCGAGACCATGATTGGAAAAAGCACAGGGACAAATAGCCAAACTAGCGGAAACATGTGAATTATGAACCAATAGCTGAGGAGCCCCCAGGGAACTGGACCAGGCCCTCTGGATAAGTGGGACAGTTGATGAGCTTGAACTGTTTGGGAGGCCCCCAGGCAGTGGGACCGGGACCTGTCCGTGGTGCATGAGCTGGCTTTTCGGAATCTAGGGCCTATGCTGGGACACTTTGCTCAGCCTTGGTGCAGGGAGGAGGGGACTGGATCTACCTCAACTGAATCTACCAGGCTGGGCTGACTCCCCAGGGGAGACCTTGCCTTGGAGGAGGTGGGAGTGGGGGGGGGGTAGAATGGGGGGGAAGGCTGGACAGGGGAATCCGTGGCTGATATGCAAAATTAAATTAGTTATAAAACAAAAATATTTATAATAAAAAAAAGAAAATGAAATTGAACTGGAAGACAGTCCAATAGAATGCCAGGGGGAGAGGGAAAAGCTGACTCCGCCCAGCCCAGCCCAGCCCAGCCCAGCCCAGCCCAGCCCAGCAGGAGGGCAGGGCACAGGGACTTTTAGCTGAGTAATACAGCAGAGTTCCTCCCCACATAGCCTTCTTCCTTCTTCCCAAGATTGTAAGACCACAACAAAAATGTCCAGTCTCCCAGGTGTTCTATATACCCCCGTGAGATACACCGGGCCCCCCACCTCCCCACCCCCCGTCCTTGATTGTCATCCTAAGCATTAGCCTGAGTTTGTCAGTGAACTCTACAGTGTTTCCCATGGTGTCAGTATAACCACCCACTGGGTGAATTACCGAAAAAATGATGAGTTTAAAAGAAAAAATTCTCCCTAAATGATAGGGAAAAAGCCGAAGTCTTACATCATTGTTAAAAATGTGAACTCCAACACACAGCTACCCACACAAAGGAAATTAAAACTCAGTGGGGATCATTAATAAGATGTTCGTGGATGACAAGGATGGAATAGAGAGAGGGTCTCAAGGGGGAGGAGCTGGGATAAAATAATACCAGAATGCACTCAGGGAGAGAAAAGAAAGAGGAAGCCATTTCACAGGAAACCCATACTCTAGGCCACTTCCTTCTCTTACAGGTGATCTGTCTGTTGTAAGGGAGAGAGAGAGAGGCAGAGGAGAGAGAGAACAAGAGACACAGAGGGAGGGAGGAGAGGGAGGGGGACAGGAAGCTTCAAAGCAGAGAGGAAACCGGCAGAAACCTTCCTTGTGGATTCCAGAAGTTACAAACACAGGTTTCATAGGAAAGCAAGACACACAATCTCCTAGGTTTCCCTTGCAAGATAAGAATACGCAAATTTTGGGAAAGACAAGACCTGAGTCCTGGAATCCTATAGGGCTGATTTTGTCTCTTCTGAGCCACTGTTTGTCAGTCTATCAAGTGGGGCATTCTCTTTCCCTCTCTGCCTTGAAGTCATCTGTGAAATCCTCTTAACACTGTGATGCAAACAGAAGGTGTCATTCAAAGGAGGGATTTTACAGTCCTCGCTTGAGACGGAATAGGGAAGCAGTAGCTATTCAGAAACTTCTGCTGCTTAACTATGCTGGATCAGCCCCACCCCAGCTACTGATTTTACATAAATTTATGTGATCGAGGTTTGTTTTATTCTTACTACATAGCCCTGGCTGGCCTGGAATTGCCTCTACCTACCAGTATCTGGGATTAGAGGTCCATGCCATCATGTCTGGCTAAAATTATGTTCTAAGAATAAATGAGACCTGGCACCTGGATCCGGTTCCCAGCACCCACACATTGGCTCACAACTATCTAGAATTCCATTTCCAGTGTTCTGATGCCCTCTGGCCTCCCCAGGCACCAGAATGTGCATGAAGGCAAAACACTCAAACACATAAAATAAAAATAATCTTTTAAAGAATGCACATTGAGGGCTGGATGTGATGGTGCACACCTTTAGTCCCAGCACTCCAGAAGCAGAGGCCGGAGGATCTCTGAATTCGATGCCTGTCTGGTCTACAAAGTGAGTTCTGGGCAGCCAGGACTACATAGAGAGACCCCATCTCAAAAAAAAAAAAAAAAAAAAAAGTATAAATAAACAATGTTAGGAATAGAGCTTAGTTGGGAGAGTGCTTCCTCAGCGTGTGGGAAACCCTGGGCTCCACTGCCTAGCATAACAGAAACCCCAGTGACGGTGCACCTGTACTCTAAGAGGGGAAGACGGAAGGATCAGGAGTTCAAAGCCTGCCTCAGCTACAAAGCAAATTATAGGTGGCAGCCTGTGCTTTCATGATGGTTCATCTCAAAAATAAATAAATAGAAATAATTATTTAAAATGAAGTATCCCGAAACACTCTTCCACATTTATTCCTGACACAAATATTTGTTGACCGTCCTTTGGTCACGATGTGCCAGCCTGAGCTCACACAGTAGTGAGAAACAGATCAAGAAGATGGTACTCCCTAGCCAAACACTCTGTAACTCATGTCTGGCCAAATCCTGCAGGGCTGAGGCTGTATGTAAGGCTTCCTAGGAACACAGGCCAGCCTAGGTGGGGACCACGCCCATTTACAGTTCTACATGAAACTTGGAGGCCGGCCAGGAGTATGGACAAATAGTTACTGCACCAGAATTAGTTAATCACAGGCCCGGGGAGATAGCGATAAGCCCCTCCATGGTGGACCAGCAGGGTAAGGGGAGGTTTTGAGCTCCTGCCTTAGCAGAACACCTCACCCACCCTCAGCCATCCCCACTCTGCCAAAACCCCCAGATCTAAGCAAATCTGGTACAGCCTCTCCAAGTTTGGGCTACTGTCTGCTTTTGGCATAGGTAAGAAAGAAAGAGAGAGAGAAAAAAAAAATGGTGTAAGTAGGTTTCGAAATCTTGATGATTTCATGAGCGGCTCAGTGTTTCCCTTCAGAAAAGCGCCGTAATTGGGGTTGGAGAAGAACTGGCTTTGAGAAGCTTTTTAAATATCCAGGAGCTCCTGGAGTAGGCAGGCATCCCCGCTGCATGTTTACATCCTGCAGAGGGAGTTCATTCACCTGATAACGCGGCTCGTTGAAAAATAAACTGTCACATACTCTCCTTCAGACTTCCTGCTCCCTCTGACAAGCGCCTTGATGTTGTTCTCCCTTTTCTTTTCTTTCCTATTTCATTTATTATTATTTTTCTTAGTTTTCTTGTCATAAAGTTATTCACTGATTTGTCTTTTTAATTGGCATATATTAATTATTTATAAAAATGAGTTGCATTAGGACCTTTTCAGACACGAATGTGGTCCTGGTTGCTCACTCCTCACCAGCTCTGCCCCTTCCCCACCCCCACCCTCTCACCTTCCAAACAGTCCCCCTTTTACTTTTAAAGGTCCATTCTGTTTTGTTTATTACCCAATAGGTTTAATTAGGGTTGTTTACAGGAGTTTGGGTGAGGGGTATTTTTCCATCTTAAACTATTCAGCATAGAAAAGTATACTTTTTCCACAAAAAACTGGAGTTTTTAACCCCCAAAGAAGAATAGCTGTATTTATGGGAATGGCACACTGTATGCTTCTTTAAACATGTAAACCACATGAATAAAACTATTTCAAATGTTACCTTTAAGTCATGTGTACACATTTCCATTTTATATTTTCAAATTTAATGAATCTATTCTAATCAAACAAGGCAAGCACTCTGCTGCTGAGCCACATCCCCCTCCAACCCTCACTTCAATGTTAAAACCTCCTTAAATATCCCGAACCAATAAGAACTAAATGTCATGACAAGGGAAAATGAAAATGCCACAAGGAGACCCATTACTTTCTTTGCTAATCTAAAAAGATTCATTTTTAAAATGCAAAAATAAAAAAAATAATAAAAAAATTCCTTTCTCTCTTGTGTCCCTCCTTATAAACAGTCTTAGGCTGACACAGAGGACGCCCATTTCCCCTTTGGTGTGGTTGAAAGCAGCCTCGAAGTGATAAATCCAGAGCCGTCCTCAGTGACTCAGACATGGAATATTGGTGATGTTATAGGCATGCAAATAAAAATTAGTCCGGTCGCAGGAAGACTCTGTAACTCAGCAAATAAGGTTGAGGACGTCTCTGAGGTTACCCGGAATCTATTTGCATACGGGCTTATCTTGTTTTTAAGGTAGAAGAGGGGTGGAGAGAGGAGGAGGAAGAAGGGAAAAAAAAAATCCCAATTTCTACCACATGTTCTCAAAATACAGTCGCCTAAGACGAAGGTCACAGGCCCTAAGTGCTGAGTGTGGAGAATCCAAAACACACCCGAAACAGTCTCCAGTGTGACCGGCAAGTATGCCGCTGGCCTCGGGTCATCTTACTGAGAAAATTGCACAACCCCACTTTTGTCCCTAGGGACTGCTGGGTTAAGTCGGGACTGGTTCGGTTTCCACTCGTGAGCTTTGCCTCTGCGTGGAGCCAAGGTCGAAGAGGGTCGTGGCATCTTTCTGCAATTCAGACACGGGCAGGCAGATGGACACCCGGAAGCGAGGACTCCCTGGAGCCCGCCCCTGTGCGGTTCCCTTTACACCTACGGCTCCTTTAATCCCGGCAAGGGAAACTGGAATCGCTGGTAGTATGTGAAAAGAAAAAACAAACAAACAAAACAAAATAACAACAAAACAAGAAACAAAACCACAAAAAACCTGAAATTGTCATATGTGCGTTGGAAATAGTTCAAGGATACACCAGGATAAGCAAGGGCCATACTTATTCAGGAAGAGAATACATTTAATTTAAACAGCATTTTAAGTTAAACTTAATTTATTTATTATTTATTTGTTTGTTTTTACAAAGTGACAAACTGTATTCCAAGCAGAGGCACACACCAGCCTGATCTACAAATTGAATCGTGTAGCCAGCCAGGGCTACATAGTGAGACCCTGTCTCAAAAACAAAACAGAAATGAAAGAAAGAACAAAACCTTACCCAAAAGCAAAGCTACAGTACAGATCGTTTATCCGGACTTAGATCAAGCAAGGACTGGTTGGTCTTAGGGCTCCGCTCAGGGGGCTTCTGAGGAAGGCAAGTGAAATGCACCCCTGGTACCCACATCATAGCGGAGGGAGAGGGAAGACCTCTGACCCCAATGGAGGCCCCACACACCTCCCCCCAACACCATAATGTTCAAGGGCTTATTTATATTTTAATTTTTGCTGTGTTAGGTACTGAACCTGGGGCCTCATGCAGAGGATGGCTTTGAACTTATCACTCTCCTGTCTCACCTTCAGAGTGGTAGGATTACAGACTTTCACCACCATAACCGTGTTTTGTTTATGCTCATATGGACATCAGGAAGTATGAGAATGGATTATATATAGACAGTCTACCGAGTGGTAGGAACATCTCTGATCAGCTTGATAATTCATTTCCACTGTCAAAGCAGTTTTCAATTCTATGCCTGTGTGTGCTTTAAAACATTCTAAAATAAGTGGGGAAAAAAGACATTTTAATTGCTCTCAAATGTTCCAATAAAGTCAGACCCAGATACTGTTGCTCAGCACTTCCTTGCCAGATTATGACAGGTTTGTTTGCCAAATCTCCCTAAGCTTTCTCCTCCTTTTTCTAATGTTAGGAAGTGTCGAAGATATTAAGTGCTGCTGGATGGTCAGAAATGTAAATGTTTGCAGAAGGCTTAAACCTTCAGATGTCCCGGGAAAGACGCAAAGAACAGATCACTATTCTGAAAACCACCTAAAATTTAAGGAACAGAAAAAAAATCATAGGTTCCCCCGAAAGATAGAGCATATATAGACTTTGTGTTCTTGTTCAAATAATTTTGTTTATCTTCATAGTTCCTATTGACAGCCTCGAAAATAACTGCCAGTCTGTGACTAAGGAAATAACCCCAACCAATGAAGATAGGTGAAGAAATATCATCAGTACAGCCAGGAGGCCCGAGGTTGCTATATCTAACAGTCCCGACAATATCTGCAGTTTCTGCAGGCCCTGCTGCCTGGCAAAGGAGCAGGGCTTGAGCCCAAACCGTGGCGGAGCTGCTGAGAGCCTCAGTGAAGGACTGCAAATGAGCACCCTTCCCACCGGATTCTAGATGAACAGAACAGAAGCTACCAGCAGTGGTAGGTGTCCTTGTGTCTGAGACAGTAAAGCTTAGAATTAATTACTTCATTTGGGGGACAAGATCTCAAGTAGCCCAGACTGGCTTCAAATACTCTATAAAGCAGAGAGTGACCTTGAACTTCTAAATCTTGGGCTTTCAAATCCCTAGCACTGGGATTCAAGGCTTGGGTTATTACCAGGCCCCGTTTATGTGGTTGGTGCCAGGGCTTTGTGCATGGTAAGCAATAATTCCCCAGCCCCTGACTGTATATTATTATTTATTGTTGTTGTTTTGCATCACTTCAGATGGAACCCAGGGATATGAAAGTCTCAAAGCTTTGATTCAGAACTGCTATGCTGGCACACACCTTTAATCCCAGCACTTCCTCCCGGAGGCAGAGGAAGAGGCAGGCAGATCTCTGAGCTCAAGGCCAGCCTGGTCTACAAAGCCAGTTCTAGGACAGGTTACACAGAGAAACCTTGTCTTGAAAAACCAAACCAAAACAAAACAAAAAAGCTTTGACTGTTTATTACAGGACAGGTCTAAATTTTAGTGCCTCCCTGGTGGTTGACATATTCTACCGAACCTGGAAGTGAAGGGAGCTGTGGAAGTTTTTTAGTAGTTAAGAAAAAACAAAGAACAGGGTAAAAATTGCTTTCTGGTTCTTCTCTCTTAAGGAGTCTGCACCCACAACTCTGAGCGACACCTTTTCTCCTAACCCTCACCTTTAGGTTTACATTAAAATAATTCTAATAAAATCCCTAACTGCTTCATTAAAAAAAAAAAAAAAAATGAAATGCTTTCTAATCCACGGGGTGGAAGGAGCCTAGTTCTGAGAGTTAATCCAGCCCCCATCATGTATGTGTTTCTCTGTAGCTCCGACTACCCGCTGGGCAGACCAGGCCGGCCTTAAACTCAGAGATCTGCCTGCCTCTCCCTCCCAAGTGCTGGGATTACAGGGTGTGCCACCACCAACCCAGTCTTCTTGCTGTTGTTGTTTTTGATGAGCAAAACTTCTGTTAGATGCAAGCATTTCCCCCCCAATATTGATTAGATCAGTTCCATTTCAAGCTGGATTTCTTTGACATTGAAAGATTTCACTTCCTTGGTTAAGGATTCTGTCCAACAATGTGCTGTAGTTTCCAATGTTTTTATTTTGTTTTTGGTATTTGAACTCAAGGCCCTTCCTGTGTCCTACAGGTACTCTTCCCTTAGCCAGCCTCCCAGGACCTGTACTATATTAAATATGTAAGGTTTATGCAAGGAGTCTGCTTATAAAAATTAGTAAGTGATGCAAAAAACCCAAGTCTGTGACTTATGCTTCTACACACTTAGTGGTGGGATGCTTCTTGAGCCTGTCAGAGTGCTGGGATATAGGCGTAAACCACTATGTTTGGCTGTGATAGTGTCTTATAAGGGAAACTAAGTTAAGGCATGTGACAAACTATGGGTTTTACATGATCCCCTAATATCAAAATTCCAAGATCCATCCATCCATCCATTTATTCATCTATATATCTATTTATTTATTTTGGTGCTGGAGACTGAACCAGGACCTTGAACATTCTAAACTAGCATTCAACTACTAACTTACATCCTAATTCAAGGCCTATTTGACTCACCGAGGTCATTGACGCTACACAGTTATGTCTGTTAACCCTCACATAGTTCTTACATTGAGTACATGTATTTCAGAGGGGCATGGGAGCTCACACTTATAATCCTAGCACCAGGGAGGTAGAGGCAGGACAATTGTTGAATTCCAGGTCATCCTGGGTTACAGTGTGAAACTCTGTCTCAAAATATATTAAAAGAAAAACAGATAAAATAAATTAAATGGGCCAGGCGGTGGTGGCGCACGCCTTTAATCCTAGCACTCGGGAGGCAGAGCCAGGCGGATCTCTGTGAGTTCGAGGCCAGCCTGGGCTACCAAGTGAGTTCCAGGTAAGGTGCAAAGCTACACAGAGAAACCCTGTCTCGAAAAACCAACAACAACAACAAAAAAATAAATAAAATGTATTTCAAATATGTATGTGAAGTGTACACATATAAAACACACACACACACACATATATGTACGTATAAAATATTTTATTTTTTTGAGATTTGGCCTCACTACCTGGCTTTAGCCTGAAGCCTGCTGTGTGGAAGATCCACCTGCCACTGCTGAGATTAAAGGCCTGTTCTACCACATCCAACCTAAAGGTTCTTGTTCTGAGGCAAGATCATCCAATATTTCCCAGATGGCTGGCTTTATTCAATCCTGTGTTCCTCCTCACCAATAGGCATGTGCTTCAATGCCTGGCTTAAACGTTTGTGTGTGTGTATGTGTGTGTGTGTGTGTGTGTGTGTGTGTGTGTGTGTGTTTACGTTTTGAGACGTGGTCTTCCTGTGTAGTCCTGGCTGGCTTCCTCCTGCCTCTGTCGTTTAAGTGTGGAGATTACAGTAACAAGTCATTCTTTCTTACTCACAGTTAAAACAAATAGAAATCTATCAAGAGAAAAACACACAGTTTGAGGAAGAACAGATTGAAGTGAGGAAACAGGGCAATTATGAAGGTGCACACTGTGAGGCAGAGGGATCACAAGGTCCAGACCAGCCTGAGGGAAACCCTATCTCTAAATAAACAGACAAACACATGAGGACCATGGAACACAATATGTTGGGGAATTGGGCTCCACCAATGTACAAAATGATATTTTTCAAAATAGTTTATTAATAAAAAATCCTGTCAAGTCTGTTGATTGTCTCCTTAGGGCCATTCTCTATTACTTAAAAAGCTGTGGCCTGCCTGGGTATGGCGGCACACTCCTTTGTGCCCAGCACTCTGAGATTAAAGAAACTCTGTCTTGAAAAACAAAAACAAATAAACAAAGAAAAACTCAAACAAAACTCTGGCCAGGAGTTGTGATCCTTTCCTTGAAATACTAGTATTTTTGAGGTTGACTGTAATTCCATTTTAGGGGGCGAAGTAGGAGAATTGCCATGAGTTCCACCAGCTGGGGCTACACAGTGATACACTGTTTTTGTTGTTGTTTGTTTGTTTAACAAGCCCTCTGAACTCTCTGAAGTAACTGTGGCTGTATTCAAATCCAATATTTACAAGGAAAAAAACGTTCTGTGAGAATGTGATATTTTTTTAGGCTGCAATGGTTTTACCACCTACCTTTCCAATCTGATCAAATATGCCACTTTGGATGGCCATGTAATCGCACTTGGAAATCTTCCTGAAGGCTTTCTCTTCAGAAGACAGGTCATAAACTTGATTCCAGTAACTGGTGCTAAAACAGAAACTTCTGGACACCACACTTTAGAATCATTTGCCTATGAATAGCTGAGGAAGCTCTTTTGTTGTTATTGTTTGTTTGTTAATATTAATATTATTATTATTGCTATTATTATTATTACTACTATTGACAGTGTCTCACTATGTAGCCCTGGCTGGCCTGGAACTAGTAGACTACACTGGTTTCAAACTCACAGAAATCCCCATGCCTCTGCCTCTGGAGTACTGGAATTAAAGGCGTGCAGCACCACACCCTGCCAAGGCAGCTATATTTTCAAATTGGTCGCGTGTTTATCTGTTTCTTACTGTGATCTCTAGATACATGGGGTATGTCTGAAGTCTTGAAGCTCAGATATCTTCATCCGGTCAGCACTAGGAACGAGAGAACGGTGTGTAACAGAATAGAGCAGAACACAATAAATTAAGCAGCGCCATCGTTGTCCTGTATGTGGACCTGTGGGGTGTTGAGCATGCTGTGTGTTGGGCGAAATGGGAACTGCGCTGACGGAAGGGGAGTGCTTCTGATACTGCTAATTAAGGAATGTGGAACCCTTCCTTTCTGAGTCAGCACCGAGGTATGTAGAACTCTGTCTGCCCAGCTCTCTGCTTACTGCATGGAGGGTTAGAAATAAAACCACAGTGTCTTGCCATTTAACATTTAAGAAGCAGGAAGGAGGTGCAGCGTGTGTGTGTGTGTGTGTGTGTGTGTGTGTGTGTGTGTGTGTGTGTGTGGTTTAAATGGTTCCTGGTCTTTGGAAAAGTTCACAGCAGCTTGCCCTTTTATCGTCTGATCGTATTTACAGCATAGATTCTGATGGCACATGCTGTCCCAAAAGAACATTGCATGCACCGGTAACAAGCACGGTTTTCAGTCACTCGAGTTTCATAACAAGGAAAACATCTCACTAGGTTGTTAGATTTGAGTTTTAAATTTCTTTTTGGGCAAAGACTTCTTTCGTTTCAAAGGTTGTTACCAGCAGGTTTGTGGAAAATAATTAGAGAAACACAGGAAGTAGAGAAAAAGTCATTCATATCCCATTATTTAAAACAAAAAAACCTCGACTATTTAGAAGTATTCTGAGCAAATTTGAAGTGCGTGTAAATAAGATAGCAAAAATAGTAGAATGGTCTTTCCCAAACCCAACACCTGCTTCTGTAATTTCAATGTGTTAGCAACTGTTTCAATTCTCTTCTTTTATAATTTGGGAAAGTATTATAAATTCTTATTTATCATGTCAGTTATCTATAGATTTCTGTATATATCTCTAAACACACACACATGTATATAGTTAAGTGTGAATTATTAGAGAATTTTCCATGTGCTATATATTTTACATAGAGTTTGTTGGTATCACATATTTAATCTGTACTAAAAATTTCCATAATAAGAAAATGTCTTCAATTATTTTTTTGTTCATCACATTGACTTCTTCATCGGCATGTACATACCATGGAACACATGTGGAGGTCAGAGGACAACTTTTGGGAGTGAGGTTTGTTTTTTTTTTTGAGACAGGGTTTCTCTGTATAGCTTTGTGCCTTTCCTGGAACTTGCTTTGTAGACCAGGCTAGCCTTGAACTCACAGAGATCCACCTGCCTCTGCCTCCTTAGGGCTGGGATTAAAGGCGTGAGCCACCATCACATGGCTGGGAGTGAGTTTTTTTCTTTTTACCTTGTAGGTCCTGGGAATTGAACGCAGGATATGCAGCTTGGCACCCAATGTCTTTACCAGCTGAGCCATCTCCCCAGCCTGATTTATCTTTTTTTTTTTTTTTTTCTTTTTTAGGGGTGGGGGAGGTGTTACCAGACAGGATTTCTTTATGTAGTCCTGACTGTCCTGGAACTTGCTCTGTAGACCAGGCTGGCCTCGAACTCACAGAGATCCACCAGCCTCTGCCTCCTTAGGGCTGGGAGTAAAGGTATGCACTACTACTGGTAGCTGATTTAAATTTCTTGTTTCTTTATTTTGGTTTCCTCTCTGAGATAGAGTCATGTTATGAAGCCTGGGCTGATCCTCCTGCTTCAGGCTCCCAAAGGCTGAGGTTTCAGACTTGGACCACTTGCATGGTAGATTTAAACATTTTCATGTGTGCTAACATTCTTTTTTGTTTGTTTGGTTGATTGGTTTGCTTTCTAAGAAAACAATTTGTAGGGTTTTTTTTTGTTTTGTTATGCTTTTTCGAGACTCAGAGATCCTGCCTCTGCCTCCCAAATTCTGGGATTAAAGGTGTGGGCCACCGCCACCGGGCTTTGATTTGTAAAACTTAAATAGTGTAATTGCAGTTTTGATTTTCCAAATAGTTTTGCTATCAAAACTATTTCCCAGTGGACTATTAAAAATTAAAATAAAGTTTCAGTTAATTAACTTATTAATTAATTTGAGAAAAGGTTTCCTGTAGCTCAAACTGTCCTGGTACTTTCTGTGTAGCCAAGGATGACCTGAAACTCGGGATAGCTTTGCCTCTTATCTCCTAAATATTGGGATTATGTAAAGTTCTGGTTTCATCTTTAAAGATTTATTTCATTTTTATTTATGGGTATGTGTGTGTGTCTCTGTGTGTATGTGCACAGGTATGCAGGTACTAGATGAGGCCAGAAGATCGTGGGATCCCATGTTGCTAGAATGACAGGTATGAGTGGCCATTGGTGGGTTTTGGCATCTGAACCCTGGACCTCTGCAAGAGCTGCAAGTTTCCTAATGGCTGAGCCTTTGAGTCCAAGTTTTGACTTGAAAATCACTACGTACTAGTGTAGGGTAACTCCTTTGACTTGGGGAAGAGTGTGCGTTTATTTTTTTCCAGCCATTGTTGCTGGGAATATCTTCTCTCCTAAGAACTCTTCTTCCTTGGGACCTGTGTTGTTAGCCTCCATCCCAGCATTGTTACTGCTGAATCCAGATGTACGAACAGGTCTGTAAGGCCCTTGCCTGTCTCCCCGTTATGTGTACAAAGGACTGTACCAATTTACACTTCCATCGACAAAGGCTGAGGGAGGCCCTAGGAAGATGCTCGCAGGCAGAGCCTTTTGGAGTTCCTATAAATCACTGGCGGCAGGAGGCTGGCTTGTGTTAGTCATGTGACCGTGCTCTTCTGAAAGTAAATACACATTTTCTTTGGCTATAAAAACATGGGCTTCTAGCACTGCCAAACAACCACAAAGTAACTTGGATTAAAAGGGGAAACTGGAGGACTTGTTGAAAATGTGGTAATGAAATGCTTTCCACCTGGGCCTGGGAGGGTAGGAGAGATGACCCTGTGGTCCACAGGCCACTCTGCAGTGTGACCAGGCCTGCAACACACAGTCCAGCGCCCTCTCCACTTACTTTATTATTTCACATGTATATATGTATATATAGTGAATATTGTACTTGTTTCCATATGGCTGAGCTCATGATACATCAACACTGCCGAATACTTTTACACCCTTCTGAAAGGAGGCTTCCTCTCCAGCCCCACTGTGCTAGCCAGTAGAGGATTAAGCCAGAGCCATTTAGATAAATTCTAGTTTGTTTTCTTGGGGACACACTGTTTTTATTTGTGGACTTCCAATCACACTGTTTATTCTGTTCCTAGCATTCTTGTTTCCTTCAAGGGATATACGGCTGGCTTACAAGTTCTTGCAGGAAAGTCAGCTCTATTGGTTTGGAGGTTTATTACTGCACCCCTCCCCCCACCCCTTTGAGGAAGAGAAAGAAAACTCATTAGTGTGGTGTTTATGTGAGGGGGTGGGAAGAGCAATGATAACATACCAGGGTAGTAGTTCTTTGTTAAAAAAATATTTTTTAAATATTTGACATTTTCCTACATATATATCATTCCTACTTCTCAAAAGCCCAGTATCTGAATTTTTAAATTCCCTTTTCTTAAACCGGGCAGTGGTGGAGCACACTTTTAATCCCAGCAGAGGCAGAGGCAGAGGCAGGTGGATCTGAGTTCAAGGCCAGCCTTGTCTAACAGTTCAGGAAAGTTGGTCCAATGATCAGGTGTTTTGATCCTTCCAGGAAGTACAACAAAACTCAATCTCTTAAAATATTTTTCCAGAAGACGCCCTGGCTTGGTCTTTGTAAAAATATATCGCCAGGCGGTTGGTGGCGCACACCTTTAATCCCAGCACTCAGGAGGCAGAGGCAGGCGGATCTCTGTGAGTTCGAGTCCAGCTTGGGCTACAGAGTTAGTTCCAGGACAGGCTCCAAAACTACACAGAAAAACCCTGTCTGGAAAAACAAAAACGAAACAAAACAAAAAAACCCCAAAACAACAACAATAACAAAAACTCATCCCTCGGGCTGGAGAGATGGCTCAGAGGTTAAGAACACTGGCTGTTCTTCCAGAGGTCCTGAGTTCAAGTCCCAGCAACCACATGGTGGCTCACAACCATCTATAATGAGATCTGGTGCTCTCTTCTGAGCTGCAGGCAGAACACTGTATACATAATAAATAAATAAATCTTTAAAATAAATAAATAAATAATGGGGTTGGGGATTTAGCTCAGTGGTAGAGCGCTTGCCTAGCAAGCACAAGGCCCTGGGTTTGGTCCTCAGCTCCAAAAAAAAAAAAAAGTTAAAAAAAAAAAAGTAAAAATATATCAATTATTTATTTATTTTGTCAGAGGGATTGAACCAGAAAGTTCTTTGGGTACTGGGAAAGAGGCAGAGATTCATGGCTGACGTTATTTTGCTGGTCGTCATTGCAGGCCCCATCTTATGAGATTTCAGGGCTTGCTGGGAATGTTGCTCAGTGGTAAGAGCTCTTGCCGTCCTGGGTCCCCCATCCCCACCCCGCAGGCCTACAGAAGCTGAGGCATCCACACACGACAGTCTCAGTTACATCGTGACTAGGAGGCCCGCCTGGGGTACCTAAGACGTTGCCTTAACCACACAACCACCAAAGGTCTCCACCCGCAGTGTCCACCCGTTACCCCTGTTCTTCCAACTAGAGCAAACGGCCAGGCTGAGCAGCAAAGGCAGGATTGAATTCCGGAAGTCCTTGAGAACTGTTGTGCTCATTTCCGGTTGCCTGATCCTAGGGAGGTGCGTGCGGACCCCACCCTAATCTCGCGTTGAGGGTTGGCTCAAGCCGTGTTCTTGCAGGCCTATTGGGTAGCATGTTTGCGGGCCTGCCCTCCTGTTCCTATATAAACTGGGCTGGCTGGCTTCTCCCCGGACTAGAATTGCGGAGGGGTCTTCCGTGCTACCCAGAGACAGGCTGGTAGAGATTGCCCACACTGAGGTATGTGCTGCGGACAGTTGTACCTGCGTTCTTACCGGGCGTCTAGCAGAGGACTGACTGCCTAGAGTAGCAAATCTAGGCTCACATCTGACACCGACCCCGACCCCCCACCCCCCCAACAGTGAACAAGAAGGAGTCTGTGGGCGTCTGCCCCGGTTTGATGTTCTGGTGGAGTCTATGACCTTAGTCAGTGGTATTCTGTGTCAGTTTGAGTATTGGGGGCAATGAACCCAATGTCTCCCCGGGTCTGTGTTCATTTTCTATTTTAAGACAGGCTATACTGTAAAAGGGTTGGCGTTGAACTCATTCCCAGGCAGGCCTTGAATTTGTAATCACCCTGTGTCTGCCTCTGAGTGGCGGGATTATAGGTCTGAACCTCCAGGCCTAGAATCAGTGGTCTTTACGGTAATGGTGTGTGCCAAAACCCCGATACAGAGTATGAGTGTCTCCAAGCACCTTTTGTAAAATGGGCGAAACAGAGGCAGCGAGACATCCAGATGGTGAAGGTTGCCCAGCTGGGCAGTGAAGTCTTAGTTTGAACCTCAGAAAATTAAGTCAGTATCAAGGGCATACAAAGGAGGTGTTCTCATAGCAGTGAGCCCATACTGACTTTGCCTCAAACTGTATTTGATTGGACTGGGAAGACCTATTCAGGAAGTGTTTGCTGATTGTGATTGATGCTTTAATGGGGTCTGAAATGCCATACGCCTTCATTTCAGCCAGAGAAGCTTAAATAAGAGAAGTTAGTAAATTGGAAAGTTTGGTCATCTTGGATTGCCTCTTTTCTATATGAGGTTATTTATTATTTTTTTTTTTTTTCGAGACAGAGTTTCTCTGTGTAACAGCTGTTATTATTTTTTTAAGACAGAGTTTCATGGAGTTCACTTGCTATGCAGTCAAAGGTGACTATGAACTTTTTTTTTTCTGAGACAGGTTTTCTTAGTGTAGCCTCAACTGTCCTGGAACACTCTGTAGACCAGGCTGGCCTGGAACTCACAGAGATCCACCTGCTGTATATGAACCCTTAATCCTGCTTCCACCTCCCTGTGCTGGGATTACAGGTGTGTGCCACCAGGCCTAGCGGGAGAAGGATTTACAGACATCAGTTACCCAGAGAACTGACTCTGTAGCCCAGGCAAGTAGGAAATTTTCTATCCTGACTCAGTCTCTTCTGGGATTTTAAGTGTACCGAAGTCACCGAGTTAGTACTGGTTCAGAGTGTGGTCCCAGTACACGCTTTCCTAATTTCTCTTTTTCTTTTCCCAGGACAGGATGTCTCTGTGCCACAGCCCTGGCTGTCCTGGATCTCACTCTGTAGACCAGGCTGGTCTCCAACTCACAGAGATCCACCTGCCATTGCCTCCAGAGTGCTGGGATTAAAGGCGTGCGCCACCACACGCGGCCTTTTTTTTTTTTTTTTTTTTTTAATTACTAGTTATTGTAGTTGCTGTAAAAGTAACCTGAAAATTGGACACACTTACTTATCTGAGTTGATGTTACTGAGTGGTCTGTGTTACTGTCTGAGGAAATGGGTCACTTAATAACTGAGTCAGTTTGTTACTGTGGCCGTACATGGCCAGGAAGCTCCGGGCAGCTGATACACATAGGTCAGTTTTTCAATGGGTTTCCATGCCAGGCTGGACTTGTTCCTGGAGCTTTTGGTCCTGAAGCCTGGAGTGATCTAACTTCTGGGGGTCCCACTATCATCTTCAAACCTTGGCAGAAAGAAAGAAAACTATAGGCATTCCACCTATCCCTGGAGGTCCTCTCCAGACTCTGCCTTCAGACCCTTTCCACGGCTTCAGAGCTTTCCTGCCATTCTCTAGAGTGCTATTACCCTGGCTGTGTGCACTAACCTAACCCTCGGATTAGAAGATGGGTCCTTGAAGGGGAGATCCGTTTACTCCATGTTGTGGATCTTCTATGTAATTACATAAATATGCCACTCATGCAGGTTCTTCCTACTTAATATAAATGTTTAAGGCCAGGTGTGGTAGCACACACCTTTAATCCTAATGCTAGAGAGGCAGAGGCAGGTGGATCTCTTTGAGTTCCAGGACAGCCAGGGCTATATAGTGAGTCCCTTAAAAAAAAAATGTCACAGGCGGTTGGACCCAGGACCTTTGTATATGCTACACAAGTACTCTAAGCACCTACTATGTGCCACACACTATTCTAGGTGCTAGAGACGCAGTAAGAAACCAGAAATAACAAAGTGCCTCTCCCCACACATATTGGACTTTGATTTTTTTTTTCTTTTTCTTTTTTTTTTTTTTTTTATTCGAGACAGGATTTCTCTGTGTAGTTTTGGTGCCTGTCCTGGAACTCACTCTGTAGACCAGGTTGGCCTCGAACTCACAGAGATCCACCTGGCTCTGCCTCCCAAGTGCTGGGATTAAAGGGATGTGCCACTGCTGCCCGGCTTGGGTTTTTTTTTTTTTTTTTCTTTCTTCCTTTCTTCAAGACAGGGTTTCTCTGTGTAGCCCTGTCCTGGAACTCACTGTGTAGACTAGGCTGGCCTTGAACTCACAGAGATCCACTTGCCCAATGGACATTTGATATGAAGTGTTAGATCCTAACTTGTATTGAGGGAAGAATGGGGGCGCTGAAGGGGCCAGGGCCAGTGTTATGCTAAACAGCCCGGAAATGCTTCACTTTTCTTAGGGGCTGGAATTAAACTCAGGATCTTATACAAGCCCCTAACCTCTGAGCTGCCCAAGCCCTGCACATTATTTTGTGCATGTATGGGGTACTTGGTGTGTTAGGGGAACTTGGAAGCCGGGGAAGGAGTGAATGCAATGCTCATCAAATGTTTATAAAAGTATATTTCTAGGGCTGGGGTGTACCTCAGTGTCAGAGTACTTGTCTAGTATGTACAAGGCCCTGGATGCAAAGCCAAAAAAAAAAAAGGTATTCTAGGTCTTTCCTAGATATGTGGTGTGTGTGAGTATATTTATAAACATATGTACATGTATACACATACACATTTAGAGACAGGGTGTCACTGTAGCCCAGGCTGTTTTCCAACTGGGGATTTTTGCAAACTTACTACTTTTTGATTGACCTATGATAATTGTGTTCTGCCTGCCTCTGCCTCCCAAGTGGTGGGATTAAAGGCTTGTACCACCACACTCAGCCAAAAATTTTTTCTTAAAAAAAAAAAAAAAAAAAAA
Source organism: Peromyscus eremicus (assembly GCF_949786415.1). NCBI lineage: Eukaryota > Metazoa > Chordata > Mammalia > Rodentia > Cricetidae > Peromyscus > Peromyscus eremicus. The sequence goes on along the minus strand of NC_081419.1, from coordinate 143,776,544 downwards.
AAAAAAAATATATATATATATATATATATATATATATATATATATATATATATATATAGACAAGGTTTTGCTATGTAGCCCATCCTGGCCTGGAATTCACTAGGTAGTTTAGGTTTGGCTGGAATACCTGGTAATCCTCCTGCCTCAGCTTCATATTGAGATCACATGCCAGTACTACCATGCTTGGCTTGCTTTTAGAATATTTAAAATCTCTTAATACATCACACACAGACACACACCATATATATATGTGTGTTGAAATTATATATGTATATATATTTATACACACACACACACACACACACACACATACATACATACATACACATATATTAGTGTTGAAGGACAGGATCTCTATTATGTATGTAGCCTTGGCTGTCCCAGAACTTGCTGAATAGACCAGGCTGGTCTTAGACTCACAGAGACTCACAGAGATCTGCTTCCTTCCACTTAGAGTGGTGGGATTAAAGGTGTGTACTGTCAAACCCAACCATGATATTACTTTACACATTAATTCATAATCATCTGCATTCATGCTATTTGGTAGATTCCCAGGAATGTTCTCCAGTCTAACTCACTTTTCTATCCGTTGACACCCCCAGCCCCCTTCTGATATCTTTTTTTTGTGTGTGTGTTTTGAGATACTGTCTCTCTGTGTAGCCCTGGCTATCCTGGAACTCTCTGTAGACCAGGCTGGTACTTTTCCTTTTTGAGACAGTTTCTCAAGTAGTCCAGGCTGGCCTCAAGTTTGTGCTCTAGCCTAGGATGACCTTGAACTTCTGATCCTCTAATCTCCAATGCAGTGGAGGTACGATGGGTGTGTCCTACCACACCTGATTTAGTTATTTATTTGTATTCTGCTCTGAGTTCAATTTTTCAGATGATACAATTTGAGGACAGAGTGTTGATCTTTTTGTGTTTGGCTTATGGCATGCAATTATATGTTTTATAGGCTGCATGCCTTTAATCCCAGCACTCGGAGGCAGAGACAGATGGATCTCTGAGTTCGGGGCCAGCCTGGTCTACAGAGTGAGTTCCAGGACAGCCAGAGCTACACAGAGAAACCCTGTCTTGGGGGAAAAAAGAAAGAAAGAAAGAAAAAGAAATGAAAACATTTACCATCAACTGTTTTGAGTTTTCCTTCAAGATTTAGTAACTTTTGTTGTCTCACGATCTCTGGTTTTCTGTTTCGGAAGGGGTACCTGTTTGTTGACACCCATCCATACACAAAGCTGTTTTTGTAAAGGAACTTGGCAAACTTTTGTAGATTATTGTGTCAGTTCTTGCCTTGGTGATGCAGCTGCCTGAGTGCTCTGATTCTTTTATTGCTAATATAAACTGCTGTTTATATTCTGAAGTTTGTATTCAGCATTTCAAGATCTGTCCTGTTACAATGAAGCTCTGGACACCTTTGTATTTGCCTCTGGTTTACATGAGCTATGACCTGTCCCGGGTAGATACCATGTTTTATACACCGTTCTGCTTATTTATGTTTAAATTTGGTGACCATGTACTTCTGTAAAATAGAAGCCTCAGGAAGGCAGGGCTCCTGTAATTATCACCTAGCTTAGTTGCTAGCTTAGTTGCTCGGGAGAAAGGAATGGATTGTAAATATTTACTAAGTGAATCAGGCTGCAAGGTTGGCTGGGGTCACAATAGTTTTGCATCCTGGTGTCCAGAGAGTGAACTGAGTCATGTTCTGGAAAATAGATTTTCATATAGGGACAGAAGTCCCGTGGTCATTGTGTGGCTGGAAGGAAGATGGGGTCAGGAGGGTGAGAACCAGGTGACACAGATTGAATGAATCAAGGATGATGGGAATAAGAAGGAAGGGACCCTGAGAGAGAAGTGGCCTAGGAGGCAAACAAGTAGCTTTGAGGGACAAGGTAAAGGAGGTATAGGGGGAAGTTGGTCCCTATATTGGGAATTTTTATTTTGAAGACAGGGTCTCATGTGGGCCAGGTTGCTCTTGAAGTTGCTGTGGCTGAGGTTGGCCTGAAACTCTGGACTCCTACCTCCAGGTGTCGGTGCTGGTATTATAGGCATGGGCTACCATGGGCTACCATGGGCTACCAGGCCCAGCTTTTGTTTTTGTCTTTCTTCATAGCTCAGGCCAGCCATCAACCCCCTCTGTAGGTCAGGCTGGTTTCAAATTTACAATCCTGCCTCAGCTTCCTGAGCACTGGGATTCCTGAGATTCAAGGCCTGCATTGAAACCCCAGCTCTGGGCGGTTGGTTAGTTTATTGAGATAGGTCTCAAGGAGTCAGGGTTGTTTTGATTTCTTCCCGCCTCTGTTCTCCAAGTGCTGGACTAACTTGTCTGCCTGGGATATTTATTTTTTTATTTTTTGAAAAAAATTAAATTACATTTCTCTCTCTCTCTCTCTCTCTCTCTCTCTCTCTCTCTCTCTCTCTCTCTCTCTCTCTCTCTGTGTGTGTGTGTGTGTGTGGTTTATATACTGGCATGCATGAGTGGCATGGCACACACATGGAGGTCAGAGGACAACCTTTGGGAGTCAGATCTCTTCTTCCACCATGTGGGTCCTGGGGAATCTGACTCAGGTGGTCCAGTCTGGTTTGGCAACAAGTGTTTTATCTGCTGAGCCATCTCCCAGGCTTTTGTTGTTGTTGTTTGTTTGTTTGAGACAGGGTTTCTCTGTGTAGCCCTGGCTGTCATGGAACTCACTCTGTACACCAGGCTGGCCTGGAATTCAGAGATCCACCTACCTCAGCTGGGTTCCCCCCCCATGTTATTTGTTTGTTTGTTTATTTATTTTACCTTTTTAAACAAACATTCATTATTTTATACAGATACAGATATGTAAATACAACATTGAGTTCAGTGGTCCTTCAGCATTTTCCACTTAAATGTTTTGTTTTGTTATTTTGAACTAAAAAACAGGTTATAATTCCAAAGTCCAGAGTTATTTGAAACTGGAAAATATTTTCTCTATAGAAAATAGTAAAAATGATAACATTTCCCAGTAAGCCCTTTTAAGCCAAATAATAGTTGAATTATACATATAAATATTGATTAGATTCTGGGATAGAAGAAGAAACCTATCTTCATCTGTTAAGAGAGCTATGTTTTACTTAAGTTGTGTAAGTGAGATTCCTATTCATCTTCCCCTTCACTGTTTGACTTATGTCAGACATTTTTCTATAGGCTAATCCATAATCTAAAAAGATTTTAGCCTCCCCTCCTGAAAATATAGCCAGCATATCCTTTCATCAGCTTGATATGGTACAAATTCTTATCCTAATAGTGAAATGTTTCACTAAAAGCATGCCCAGTGATTGGGCAAAACCAAAACTTATTATAAGCTACAGTCATCCTAGGGTCCCCCCTGCTAGGTAGCCTCCCTGGATCTGTGGGTTACCGTCTCAGCAGGGTTCTTAGCCACTGAGCCATCTCTGTAGCGGGCTAAGGACTGAGCTCTTAACAGTCCACTTGGTCACACAGCCTTTGTTATAGATTTTACTGTTATTCTGAGACACTGGGGACTTGAGGCAGGTCTGTGATGGCACCAGGCTTGAATATTGAACCAATTGGAGATGGAACTATTGAGATAGTTTTTTGAGCTGTTGGAATGGGGGAGATTACCTGAACAGGAAAAGGGGTACCAGGGGCATGTGGAGACCAGGATAGAGGGTTGAGGGGAATCAGGAGGGTGTGGGGGCCACAGACTAAGAGGGTTAACACATTAACAGCTCTGTGGAGTGCTGTTGATGTGCTGAATGAGAAAAGAGAATTGACCTTTGATAGCCTACTGCAACGTACTCAAGCCAAGGCTTTGGCATGGCCTTGTTAACTCAGTAATATATATTAATTGTTATTCTTATATTTTTTATTTTTTTTTTGGTTTTTCAAGACAGGGTTTCCCTGTGCAGCTCTGGGTGTCCTGAGAATCACTCTGTAGACCAGGCTGGCCTTGAACTCAGAGATCCACTTGCTTCTGCCTCCCAAGTGCTGGGACTAAAGGTGTGAGCCACCATCACCCAGCCATATCTTTTGTTCTTCTTTTTTTCATTTTTTTGAGAATAGTAGAGTTTGACTTTAAACCAATGGTCCTTCTGACTCCACCTCTGAAACGCCAGGATTACAGGCATGAGCAACCACATCCTGAGCAGTCCATGCCAGGGACCAGACCCAGGGCTTTGTGTATGCTAGGCAAGCACTTTCCTGATTTGGTTATAGCCCGAGTCCTTATTTATTTATTTTTAAGTGTGTGTGTGTGTGTGTGTGTGTGTGTGTGTGTAATGAGGCAGTGTCTCTTGCTGGGTAGCATAGGGTGGTGGGGAATTCCTTAATCTCCTGGTTTAACCCTCCCTAATTCTGAGCTCACGGAGCAATACGACCACACCTGGCCATAATGACCATGGCTTGCTTTCCTTCCGGGAAGGGAATCTCTACTTCTCTCCAGTTCCCTTCTCTGTCTCAGGAGATGAGCCCAGACTCATTGTTTTCCTACCACTCTGCCTCCTTTGCTCACAGCCTGCTCAGGGTACCCAGAAGCCTGGGTGGTTAGGGTTTGCTCAACAGGTCTCATTAAGCCTCCAGAGTCCTATAGAGATGTGGATTATTTCTGCAGGCTATCTGAATAATTGCATTACCATTATATTTCTTGTCATGCTCATCTGCCTTTGCATCTTTATTTTTCTTTTTTCAGTCCTGGGGATGCAATCTAGGCCGTCATACATGCTAGGGAGGTGCTCTGCCTTTGAGCTACATACATCCCAGCCCTGTTTTGTTTTGAGACAGGGTCTTGCCTCAGCCTCCTGAGTGTTTAGGATTTTGGGCATCCAGCATCATGATTAGTTTATTTTGTTAATATTTTTGAGACAGCAATCTCATGGAGCCCAGGCTAGCCTAGAACTTAGTATGTAACCTAGGTCAACCTTAAACTCTGATCCTCCTGCCTCTACCTCTGGAATGCTGAGGTTATAGCATTGTACTATCACAACTTTAGTTAACTAATTGAGTCTCACTATAAACCAAGGTAGGCACAGATTTACAGAGATTCTCCCGTCTGTCTCCTTAATGGCATGTGCCTTCACATCCTTTATTTAGTTTTTATTATTTTGAGACAGGGTTTCAGATTGCCCAGGCTGGTCTTGAATTTGTGATCCTCCTGCCTCAGGCTTCTGAGCAGCTGGAGTTACTGAGCCACCAGACCAGGCTTACCACACCCTTTTCTAGGTGAAGAAATTAAACCTTAACAGAGATTAAATGATGGTCTAGGATTATGTAACTCTTAAATGGTGGCACCTGGGTATTTGAGCCCTAGTGAAGGGAGAAGATGTGCCTGTCCAGGCCGCCATGTCAGATCCCTCGGAAGAGAAGGAGAAGTAGGTGGTTTTTGTTGTTGTTGTTGTGGAGTGGGAAGTGATGGCGGCAGAGGCTGGGCAGGTGGAAAGCTCTGCTCTAAGAAGACTGCTAGTTGATATGTGTAGGATTTGAAGTGAGGACCTTATCCAGACTTGAGACTACAAGAGTTAGGTCTGACCCAGAGGCTAGCCAGGCTGGCCAGGGAAGCTGTTCTAGCTCAGGGCAATAGGAAACCACTGAGCAGGGTGGTGACAGGCTCTACTCTCCACTGTGAAGGATGTCCTTTGTTATGGATGGAGAAGGCATGAAGGCAAAGCTAGATAGATCTGAGAGGCGTGTACGTGGTCACTGTGTGTGACTGGAGGAGGGAACTGGGTGGCCCACGCCAGGCTCGGGTTAAAGACACAGGTAAATTAACAGAAGTGAGATTGAAATATTTTTGAGGTGCCTGGGAATTGAACCTGGGGCCTCCTGCATGTCTGGTGAATGCTCTACCACTCAGTGGTATTCTCAGCTCCAAAGTTGAAAATAAGGGAGAAGCTAGGGGGTGGTGGTGGCACACACCTTTAATCCCAGCACTTGGGAGGCAGAGCCAGGCGGATCTCTGTGAGTTCAAGGCCAGCCTGGTCTACAAAGTGAGTTCTAGGAAAGGCACAAAGCTACACAGAGAAATAAAAAAAAAAAAAAAAAAAGGCAGAAAATATAGGATTTGCTGGTAAATGTGTGTGTATATATAATTTAATGGAGCTATTTGTGGGGAAGAAAAATTTACTGATTATAATACAAGGTGGCAGTAACTATAATATTCCTTAAGCTCTAAATTTTTTTTTAAAGATTTATTTATTATATATACAGGAGAGGGTGCCAGATCTCATTACAGATGGTTGTGAGCCACCATGTGGGTGCTGGGAATTGAACTCAGAACCTCTGGAAGAGCAGTCGGTGCTCTTAACCTCTGAGCCATCTCTCCAACCCTAGCTCTAAATTTTTAATAATAATATTAAAATTTAAATAATAATAATGTTCTTTGATTTTTCTTTTTCTTTCTTTCTTTTTTTTTTTTTGAGACGGGGTTTCTCTCTGTAGTTTTGGCACCTGTCCTGGATCTTGCTTTGTAGACCAGGCTGGCCTTGAACTCACAGCCTGGCTCTGCTTCCCAAGGGCTGGGATTAAAGGCATGTACCACCACCACCCGGCTAATAATTTTCTTTGAGACAAGGTCTCTCTACATAGCCCTGGCTGTCCTGGAACTCACTATGTAGACCAGGCTGCCCTCAGTGATCTGTCACCTCTGCCTCTACTTCCAGAGTTCTGGGATTAAAGGGCATGCATCATCATGCCCTGCTGTTATTATTATTATTTTGAGACAAGGACTTATGATACAGCCCAAGCTGTGCTCAAACCTTCTGATCCTTCTGCTTCCCTGTGCCCAGTACTGGGGTTTCAGCCATGGCTGCCATGCCCTGTTTATGCAGTGCTAGAGACAGGTACAGGTTTCCTGCCTGCGGGCAAGCACTCCACCACCTGAACTATATTCCTAGTCCTGCTTTTTTTTTTTTCCTGAGACAGGATCTCATGTATTCAGTCTAGCCTTGAATGCCTTGATCTGCCTGCTTCCAAAAAGTTTTGGTTTGAGTGTGTGAATAGAAAATGGTTCTCTTGAGTGAGACTGGTGGCCATGATTGGATTTCAATAATTTTTACTTTTCTTTATCTCTCTTCCCTTGTCCCATTGGGAAAACGTGTTGAGTGGAAAACCTTTTGAAAGGGGCTTCTTTGGGAACATTATATGTGTAAGTCTTTAAGGCAGTTTCCACGAATATTTTGAGAGAAGGCAACCTTGGGAAACAGCAATGTTAGAGGAACAAACAGTTGTGCCTTTAAAGGGGTTAACAAAAATGCCAAAGGGACAGATGTTCTTAGAATCAAATGGTGTTCTTAACCCAATCAAGGTTGATTTAAGTCAATCAAGTCGGATTATATCTCAGCCTCTATTTAAATTGAGCTTTACTTAGCCCCTCCCTTTTTGGTTTGCTCGTAAAAACCAGCAATCACCTCTCCTCCTGTATTGTTCCGGCCAGGTGGACTGGCAGGCTTCAGCTCCGCCTTCCCTCCTGAAAGGTAACTTCTGCCGTCTACTTTTCCTTAACTTACTGAGTGTTTTCAAAGATGACTTCCATTGGGTGGAAATCCAGGAAGGGAAAAATGGAGTGCCCTCTCTTGGCTTTGTTATCTGTCCTTAATTTAGTGCTTTCAGTCTTGGGAAGAGGGCTGCCCCTGCCTCCCTCTCAGAGTCCTTTGTAGTTTGTAAATGCAGGTCCGGCTAACTTTTTCTGTTTCCTGTTGCCTGCAGTTTTTCTGGTTTTCCTGCCCTGTACACTGAGTTCTTTGGAGCGTGTGTTTCTGCTGCAGCTCCAGGGATTTCGTTTCCAAGTTGTTTCTCTGTAATCTGTTCCACAGTGAAATAAATACTTAGGAAAGATTATATTCCATCTGCACTTCTAATTAGGACTTAGTCTCAAAAAGATAATTCCTGTAGATAGTATATACAGCAAACCACGCTTGCCCTTGTTTTTGTAAGATTTTCGTATACAGGCAGGATCTGGATAGAAAATCAGATATTAGTTCAAGGAAGAGGCCTGTTAGCACTAAGATGAAATCAGAGATAATGGTGTGATTTTTATAAGCGCACATTGGGAAGTGTGTCTTGGGGCTGGGGGGTGGTGGCTGTTTTGGAACTGTGAAAAGGACAGGACATGGCTGAGGTTTGTCGGGTTCAGGAGGAGGTAGGATGGAGCCTGAGTTTGGGTACACGTGTAGATCCCAGCAGCAGGGACGAAAAAGCCGGGTCCCACTCGGTGGCTGTGTCCTTCAGCACCTGATTCCTTTAGAGGTAGCGCAGCCTGGGAAGTGAGTGATGGCGAAGCTGGGTTCCGCGTGGGCGGGGCCAAGGCCGTGGAGACCAACGTTCGATTTTTCAGTTTCCACTTCGCCCAGGAGTGGGGAGTTCTTAGCTGCTTATTACGAAACCAAACGTCCCTCGGATTCTCCTGTGACTTTCTGACTTTTAATTGTGTCTAACGACCCACGCTTCCCAAATCAACGCGAGGCACGAGCCTCCGCATTCTAAGGCAGGAATTCGATCCCTCCACGTCCCTTGGAAAACACGGTGTGTGTGTTTGCAAGCCCAGCCGTCACTGGCAGAATTTTGCAACGATTTCCCAGTTTTGTTGGCACATCTCCAGGAGGGAAGGTTCTTTGTAATTCTTTGCTCAGACATCAGGATCACATACAAATCTCTAGCAGATAGAGCAGGGAAGGCTATTCTCTTTCAATTTTAAAGGCTACAACATTGTAAGTTTTTTTTTTATTGTCCCTTTTATTTGTGGGGGTGGGAGGAGGGGGAGGAGAAACAGTAACAGACCATCTGATGCCAAAATGGCTTAGAGTGGTGGCTTTGTGAGGGCATGGAGGAAACACCCCCCCCCCTTTTTTCTTGCTTTGCTCTGAAAATAACTCAGTAGCTACAAGGTCTGAGAGACCGAGTCTCATTGTTCTTAGCCAAACGATTATTTGTCAAAATATTTGACTGTTTCCTTATTGCTGCGGAGAAGTTTGGACTTCTCTTTAGGCTCCATCTCCACACTAAGATTTTTAACTCTAAGCACTATTGTGTTTACAGTATTCAAGGCTTCAGAGTGCAAAGGTTATCCATTAACATGTAGACTGAGGCTACACTTCGGTTTAGCCTCAACCTCCATCCACTTTACTTGATCAGAGTTTTCTTTGTTTGTGTCAAAGCTTGCCCCCCCCCCCCATCGTTTTTGGGGACAAAGTTAAATGAAGTCTACTGCTTATGAATGTTTGAGCTGTTGTGTGTAGAGTGTGAATATTTATATGGCTTTAACCAATACTTTAAAGAAAGAATAATTTGTGGTGAGAGAAGGAACTGTAGTACTAAAAATGATCGATATCTTATGGACTTGAATGAGAATCAGGGCTGGCTTAAGTATCTACTTCCAGCGCTGCTAATTAATTGTGAGTAAGTAATTGATTCACTTCCTTTGAAAAAAGGACTAACGAGACCATATGTGGGTTGGTAGTTATGTAAAACGACAGCAAAAACATTCTACAAGGCAGATTCTTGCCCCTTGATAAGCTGGCTTCTTGAATTCTTCCTATTTATTAAGGACTGCCTTGCTTACCAGTTCCGGTCTTTTTTTTCCCAACCCCCCCCTCCGTTCTTTTGATTTAGAAAATGGGTATTAATGCTTTATTGATGTTTTTCCACTTTTTGACACACGGAGGGCCAGCTTGAAAAAGAAACAAACAAGTTGGCCTTTCTATGTGAAGCAATAGATCTATTCTATATTTGAATTCATTTGCATTTTGGAGCAGAAAAATTACTGGATGTGATTTATGGCCGCCATAGTTCCTCCCTGGGGCTTCCTTTAAACAGGGGGCATCTGTCCCAGGCCTTTGGAGTCATAACCTTTTCCTGTTTTCTTTCATCTTTTCTATAAGTCGGAACAAAACGGTAGGGAGACGTTTTAAGTGAGTTGGGCGTAAAGCGGTGGTGGGGGGTGGGGGGGGCTGTGTTCTTTTTGTTTTGACCCCACTTTTAAGCCTAGTTTCACCCAAGTGAATTTCTATGCAAACTCAGTAGATTTCTGGTACCAAATCCAAATTCAGACGTCAAATTATAATAGAAACGCAAGCCCAGGGTCTTAAGGAAAAAGACAATTAGCTTTATGAAGATACTAATTTGGAGAAATTTAATCCTCTTATCTCACATTGAATCTCTGGAAAGTGTTTTCCTTTTCCTGAACACCGCTATCCTGTAAGCTCCCCAAAACCAGTGGCAAGTTTTTTTTTTTTTTTTTTTTTGTTCCTGATTCTGGGCGACCCGGGAGTTGGGCAACCGGCTCCTCCCCTCCCCTCCCCTCCCGGGCGCACCTTGCGAGGGAGGGGGGGAGGCAGCGAGGGAGGATTGGCTGTGCGCCTGCGCCGCTGTGCTCGCAGCCCCCCCCTCCAGAATACCTGTCACTGGAACCGCCCGGGCGCGAGCGCGCCACGTTAGGCCGGATGGCGGGAGGTGGAGCGGGGCGCGCGTGCGCGGGAGCCCGTGGGGCGGCAGCGGGGTGCGCGCGCCGCTCTGCGGGGCTCGCGCCTCGGGGGGCCCGTGGGGGGCGTGGCCGGCACCGGTGGGCGGGGCAGGGGTGCGCTTGCGCACAGGCGCGGGCGCTGAGGGGGCGTGACAGGCGCGGCTGGGGGCGGGGCGTCGGGCGGCGCGGCCGGGGGGGAGGGCGCAACAGCTGCTGCGAGCACTTTCTGCCCCAACAGTCCCCCCGCCGGACGCCGGCCGCCCGCGCAGGGACCCCGCGCCTGCACTGTCCCCGCGCGGACGAGTAGGGGGCGCCCGCGCCGCTCCCTCGCCCCGCGCCGGAGGTGAGCCCGGCCCCCCGGAGCCGCTGTGTGGGTGGGGGTCCCGGCGCCCGCGGCCGTGGGAGGCGGGCATGGCGCGGCCCCGTCCGGGGCCCCGCGCCGTCGGGGCCCCGCGGCGGACGCACAAAGGCCGCGCCGCCCTTGCCGCTCGTTCAGCCCGCGGCCGGGGCGGTGCAGCCGGCCGGCCGCAGGTAAAGGGGCGCCGGGGCCGCATCCCCACGGCCGGGGCCGCGCGTGGGGCTGGGAGGGACGGCCGAGAGACAATGGCCCGCCCGGCGCGGCGTGGCCGTCGGGGGTCCGCGCCCCCTCCGGGACCTGCCTCCCGCAAGTGAGGGAAGGTGTTCGGTTTCACGCCCAAACTTAGGACGCCCCGCAAACTCCCGTGGGAAGTTCGTGCGGGGCGGCGGGAGGCGGAACCGCACGCTGGAGGGCGCGGCCCCGAGCGCCTCAGTTTAGCCCCGACGCGAGCGGGCGCACGGGGAAGGGCGCCCCCGCCACGGACCCTCGGAGCACGGGAAGCGCATTCTTGGGCGGGGAGAGTGGGGGTGGGGACAGCAGGCGGGGATTTTTCCCAAAAGGTTTGCTTCCTGAAGTGAGCCAAAGCCTTGGGGGCCCCCATCTGGGACCCCCAGTGGGTGCCGGTCCGCATTCGGGCAGTAGAAACTTTTAAACTTTTTATTGTTTGGTTGGGGGGGGGGGTTCTCCCCAGACAGAAGGTTTGTGTCCTTGAGCCTTAGTTTCTCTTTCTGAGAAACAAACATTCCTGAGCACGCGTTAGATTAAAGGGAGCCAGCCTGGGGTCCCTGGTTGTGGGGTACCATGTGTACCACAGGATCCTGTGGGGTACCATGTGTACCACAGGATCCCGTGGCCGGTTTCCTGGTTTGAGGATGGGTTGGAGCCATTAAGCTGTATGTTTTAAGAGGCCTAGGTCTGATTTAGTTCAGGTTGATTCAATTATGTCTTCATCGCTTTTGAGTTGGTTGAATAACTTGACATGAGATTAAGGCCAACAAAAGAAGAGGCAGGGTAGCCACAGCTGCTTGCCAGGCCTGGAGACTAGGTAGGGGCCTCAGGGGGCCTTTCACCTCGCTTTGTAAGTGAAGGACGCCCAGAGCCTTCTTCTTGACTACTTTCCCCCAAGTGGATCGACTGCCTTGATCGGTACCAAATCAGATTTCAGACGCCTAATTTTTGGTTCGAGAAGGATGAACAACAGGTCTAGCCCCCCCCCCCCCCCCCAAGTGCAGAGAACTAACCTAATTGCTGTCTGAAAAATAGAACCATCAGACCACTAGTCTGTGCTTACTTAGTTAATGTACCGAGAACTTTTTAAGGTGTGTCCTTAATGATAGATGACTTTTTTTTCCTTCCCGAGAAATCGTATTTATTTTAGATACTGTTTTTCAGATTTTTGGAGTCCAGTGGTGAAGTTTTGCTTTTTGGTTATTTAGATTTTCATTTTGAATCCTGATCTTGTATTGGGAGTCACCCTCAAGGCCCCCCTACCCATCCTGCCACTTTCCCAGTTAAGTAAGTATAAAATCCAAGAGACCTCTAAAGATTCTGCCCTCCTATGCATACAGAAGGAAGTGGAGGGGAGGATGCATTTCTTCAGTTTCCAGCTTTTAGTCCTTTTACTTCTCAACCGCGTCTCCCACTTTGCAGTCTGATCTCGTCTTTTTCAGTGTAATAATTCGTGAGATTGAAGTTTAGTAATTGTCTTGGCTTCGTATTATTCCCTTTCACTTCTTACTTTAAAAAAGGAACTAAGATACCACTTAGAAAAATTTTCCCCTTTATGCTGAAGAATCTATTTTAATAATAGCTCTCTTTCTTTTCCCCCAGGTGGTAGGGGAGGAAGAGGGGGAGAGAAAGTTCAGACTCTGGCTTTTTTGGGGGGGGGTTGTTTGCATTTGTTTTGTAATCCTCCATTTTTGGCAGAGGAACTTGGGGGTGACTAGGCGCCCCTAATCCTTTTCCAGTGGGCTTATTTTAGAGGAAATTTGAAAATAAGACTTAATCATCGAGTCTCTTCCAAACTGATGAAATAATTAAGTCACACAATGGCCCTCGATGACTCAGTCTATCTCCTCCTGGCAGATAAGTGCTAATCACCTTTTCTCTCTCTTACCATCACTTTAGTATGAAGTGATGTTTTGCCACAGCAGGGCCGCCATCCTCGTCTAGAAGCCCTCTTAATTCTGAACTGCCTGATTAGAGCCTCGGGGGTTCCAAAAGATGAGCTCCTTTTCCACTTTATTAAATGACATTCTTTTTTCTCAGTTGTTCTAAACATGATACTGGTTGATAAGAACTTTGAAGTAGTTTTAATGACCCTTGACTGCCTTAAAAACAACTTCATGAAGGCTCTGCTCTCTGACTGCTGTGAAAACATGGCTGGGCCTTAAAGATACTGTGTAGGAAGCTGTTTCCAATCGCTCAGAAAACAGTTTGAGATTGTCCTATCTCATACTGTGTGGCTTCCATTGTGGATTTTTGAGGTCACTGGCTATAATTTTTAAGTGGCTGGTTCCTGATTTCCCATTTCAGTTTAATCCCGTGGCAGTATGTGTAATTAATAATTTGGGAAGTTGAAGCTGAGTTATCAAGAAGTGGGTTTCCCAGCTTTCGAATTAAAAGGAACAACACGAGGCAGTTGGGGCAAACTGTCTGGTATTCTAGTGTCAAAATGTGCCATTTTAAGTTGAACGATCACAGCTGAGCATATGGAATAGTTTTTAATTCACCAGGGTTATTAAAAAATAAGAACCTGGAAGATGTGTGTGGAACAGCTACCAAAATTGAATTAAAGGATTCCAGTCCTATTAAATATTCTGAACCAGGAAGGGCTTAGCTACAAGGCATGTAAATTGAAGCCGTGACAGGAGGCGCCTCAGTTCACACACCTCAGCTCCAGGTTTTGTAGGGGAAGCGTGTTAACTAGTTTAAATGCATGTGGAAGAAAGTGGATTATTACACAAAGACTTGGGGAAGTGTCTTCCCTCTGCTCTGTGGGGAAGTGTGGTGGAATATCCCTTGATGGCCTTGTTGTGGGGGCACTGTGAAAGTGCTGGAAAGCTGGCCTTTCAGTTAGGTGATCTGGATTAAGGTTCTTGGCCAGCCAGTAGTATAGACAGACAGATTTGCAATGGTATGTGGGCCAAAGGGTTTTGAATTCAGACCACGAGGGCAGATAGCAATCTTGCCTTTAAGGAAGTTGTGTGTGTGTGTGTGTGTGTGTGTGTGTGTGTGTATAGGGAGTGGGGGCACACACCACCATTTTCTCCTAAAAATCTTTATCTCCTCATGAGTGAGTTCAATTCTTGGACATGTCTAGCTTCCAAATAATCGGGGGAGCCCCTGTTAGCCAGCTGCTACCACAGATTTCCCTTTTATGTTGCACTCCCTAGAGAACTTTACATGTGAACGTTTGTTGACTGCAACCTCTGAAGAGCCATTGCTTCCTGCCCAGGCTAGCAACATTATTGAGTTACTGGAAATTTGGGGCCAGTTTGGTAATTTTATGCTAAAGTTGAGAAATACAATTACTAACCCTGAAAAGACAGCTGAGCAGAGGTGAGCAAGGGGATGAGTTGACCCCTGGCTTTTGTTCTTCAGCTTTTCCAATGATGATGATGATGATTATTATTATTATTATTATTATTTTACCCACACTACCCCCAAGTCAGCTGCCTTTTTAATGGGTGATTGTGATGATCTCTCAAGTTTAAGACAGTGCTGAATGGTGAGGTGGCGTTTTACTTTACTTTTCTAATGTCTCTTAGAGCAGGATAGTGTAAAACATTTAGTTATGTCAAAAGAAATGGTTTGTTTGACACTCTGCTTATGTGAATATTTAAAAAGGGCAAAATTCAGTGTTGGTGGCAGTTTTTATTTCCTAGTAGCTGCAGATTGAAATTCTGACATGTAAATCTCTCCAATAGTGGTTGGTCTTGTTCACTGAAAGGAAATTTTATTTTTATTTACTTTGAGATGCAAACAGGTAACTATGAAAGAACTAGACACAATGTTAGCATTTATTCAGCTTTATGTATTATGTAGGAAGGGGGTGTTCTGTGAGGTTGAGGAAAACTCCTGGATTTTAAGGGCATTGCTCAAGGTTGTGTTTTACCTGGTTAGTTACATTGAGTCTTGATTTAGACCCTGCCCATTTAACCTTCTGAAAAAAAGGTGGCATAGTGTATAATTCCTGGTGCCACATAATGGGCGTACTGTTTGTTGATGTAGTATTGTGTCGTGTGTACACGGACGTGCTGTGCACAGACACTGAGTCAGTGTAGCTGAGAACCCAGGTAAATGTGAGTTTGCTGCTGTAGTTTCCTGAAACCCATTCCTCTGTGCAGCTGGCCCCATCAGATCTCAAAGCAGATGTAAGGTTGCCCTAGATAGGCAGGGTTACTGCGAGAAAGTTGGAACACCAGTGTCCCATCCTGCCTAATTGAAAACTAGCAAGGAAATAATTCCCCATGAGCTGCCTTGCAGATCACCGTGGAGTGTTTGAAAGCCAGTTTACACATCTCAGTATCTTTTAGTATTGACAATATTGAAAGTAAAACTGGCTCCCTCAGCACACCTGAACTGTTTGGGGCTGAATCAGGCAGTGTCTAGTTAAAGGGCCAGGATCTAATTCCTGCTGTCAGCCCTTGGGTCTCCTGCTGTTTGGAGTGAAGTGTTCTCAGGAGTTTCTCACCTTACCTTGCAGCAGTGTTTTGCCTGTGATAGTTGGATTATAATGTTGAATTTAAACTGAGAATTTACACTTAAATCAATTTCTCTGAACTTTTTAAGTGCCTTTTCACTCACCTGCTAGGGAAAAGTTGATCTGGTCACTGAAAGATGAAAAGCTACTTTTCTTCTTCCTATTCTCATGCTGTCTTCATTTATCATGGTCTCTTATTCCTTATTCTCCCTCTCTGTTCTTGATCCAGGTGGGATCTCCCGCTCCCCTAAGCTCTCTTTCCCTCGACCCTAGCCCTTCATTACCCCCACTCACGGCCAGGTTCATGTAGATCTCATCCATTTCTCTGTCATTGGGTGATCCCTATGTCTTTCTTGGGGTCATTTTTTTTTTTTTTTTTTAAAAGATCGAAAGTTACAGGTTTATGCCCCAGGGTGTGTGTGTGTGGGGGGGTGGTGGTGGCGGTGGCGGTGGCAGTGGCAGTGGCAGTGGCAGTGGTCGTGGTCGTGGCTGTGGCAAGGCGCACGCCTAGTCCTAGTGCTCAGGAGGCAGAAGCAGGCAGATCTCTTTGAGTTTGAAGCCAGCCAGGTCTAGAGAGCGAGTTCCAGGACAGTCTAGGCTACACACAGAGAACCCCTGTCTCAGAAAAAGAAAAGTAAGTTAAAGGTTTAGGAGCTGTAGAGATAGCTCAGACAGTAAGGCCCCTTGCCACGAAGCCTGATGAACCTGCATTTTGATTCTTGGGACACACATGTTGGAAGGAGAGAACTGGCTTCCAAAAATTGTCTGCCCTTTGATCTTCACATATGTGGTGTGGTATGCATCCCCTCATAATACACAAATGGAGTTTTTAAAGAAGTGGTAGGTTTTGTTACGGTAGACTGATGGAGAAGTTAGTCCTGTTGCAAGGTCAAGAAAAAAAAATGTAGTGGGCTGGTGAGATGGCTCAGCAGCTGGTTAAGAGCCCTTGTTGCTCTTGCAGAGAACTTGAGTTCGGTTCCCAGCATCCACATGCTGGCTCTTCAGTTCCAGGGGCTCAGGACACCTTTCCTAAACTCTGGGCACTGCGTGTAGATGTTTCACACACATATACACTCAGGCAGATCCCCTGGAGCTGGAGTTAAAGCCATAAGCTGCCATGTGGGTGCTGGGATTTGAACCTAGGTTCTCGGGAGGAGTAACCGGCCAGTTCCTTTAACCACTGAGCCATGTCTCTAGCCCTAATTTTGTAGTTTTAAAGATAGAAATACATTGGTCAGAGTGAGTTGAGTGTCTTCGTGTCTGTTAGGACACCTCTAACCTGGGGGAAGCAGTTGGAAGACAGGCAGATTGCTGCCTGTGAGAGGAGTAAATGTCCTCGATGCCTTCCTGATCCTCAGTAGGAGATAGCACTTACCAAGAATGTGAGAGAACGGATTCATGGGAAGCACACAGATGTGTTACCTGAAGGCTCTGTGTGGCTGTGAGTATTTCTGTGTGCAGTGGTGGTTCAAAGCCCAAGTATAGTAGTTGTCTCGAGTGGCAGTTCCCCTGATGATGTTGCTTTGAGCACCGTTTGTCTTTCTTTTCACTATCTTGTGTAATTGGTAATTTTACAGTCAGGTACTGGGGAGAGATTCATGGTCCATTTAGTCACACATCAATGTCTAGTTAGGGACTTAAAGGATATCAAACACACTTGAGCAGTTAAAGCAAAGCCATATGGTTCTTACTGAAAACTGAGTAATCTTTTTCTTGGGGGGAGTCGGGCAGGTGGTTTCTCAAGACATGAGTTTCTCTGTGTAATAGCCTTGGCTATCCTGGAACTCGCTCTGTATACCAGGCTGGCCTCGAACTCACAGAGATCTCCCTGCTGGGCTTAAAGGTGTGCACCACCACCGCCTGGTGAAACTGAGTAATCTTAATGTGCATTAAGCCCCAGTATGTTCTCTAAATGTGAGGGCGTATTGAGTGCGGTGCCTGGAGCGTAGGACTGAAGGTTCAGTGGTGCCTTTACAGGAGTGAAGATTTAAAAAGGTTTTTAAACAGAGCTTTGTTTTTTATTTTTTGCAGAGTTCTTTTTAACAAGCTTGGTGTGGTTAGAATACTTGCTTTCCTGGCAACCAAACAAACTTGCATTGCAGTGATGGCCCTTTCCCTTCAGTTCTCTGTCAAATAGTCCTTAAAGGACTGGGCTTCTGTTGCCTTCTGCACTCCAGCAGGAAGGCCGGAGCCTTCTGGGAAAGCCGAGTCTGCCTGCACTCTTCAGGCAGAGGGACCATTTGTTAGGTGGCAGTTACTGTACAACAGCTGCTTCCATAGGTTCCCATCCTAAGTCTGTTGCAGTTCTTTAAAGATTGTAGCGCAGCAAATCCATTTTAACACCTTGAGAAGTATTCTGCCGCTTTACACTTGAGTGAAAGACTTGTGGCTTCTCTGTGAGGAAGAGGGAGCACCTGCTGTCATGTTCTGATGGACCACGGGAGGGCACACACTCAAGGGGTGCAGTCTTATGTTCAGTGCCAGGGATGGAATCCCAGACCTACGCATGGCAGGCCAGTGCTCTGCAACTGACCACATTCTGGCTTCAACTCAGGGCACAGCTGTTTGTGCTGGTCAGCTTTGTGTGTGTGTGTGTGTGTGTGTGTGTGTGTGTGTGTGTGTGAGAGAGAGAGAGAGAGAGAGAGAGAGAGATAGATAGATAGATGGGGGTGGTGTTGGGGAATCTGGGAAACACCTTAATACTTTTAATAATAAGTATTTGGGAGGCAGTTTCTGAGTTCGAGGGTATGTCTAGTCTACACAGTGAATTTCAGGATAGCCAGGGCTATGTAGAGAGACCCAGTCTCAAAAATATCCAAAACAAAAAATCTTGGAGGGATGGAGAGATGATTCACTTGTCAACAGTGCTTGCTGCTTTTCCAGACTATCCTTGTTCAGTCCCCAGCACCCACCCCAGGTGGCCCACAACCACCTGTGTAACTCCAGCTCCAAGGGAATCTGGTACCCTGCTTCTATACTCTGCCCCCAGCTTCTGGCCTCTGCAGTCACCTGCACACCTACTTAGAAATAAAAATTGTTAGTCTTGGTTGCAGAGAGTGGTCATGGGGAGTGGCCTTTTGACTCTCAGGAAGAAAATCCTGTGAACACTTGGGTTCA
Organism: Peromyscus eremicus; assembly: GCF_949786415.1. Taxonomy (NCBI): domain Eukaryota; kingdom Metazoa; phylum Chordata; class Mammalia; order Rodentia; family Cricetidae; genus Peromyscus; species Peromyscus eremicus. The sequence goes on along the minus strand of NC_081419.1, from coordinate 143,757,931 downwards.
TTTTAGCATCGTATCAGGAGTGGCAGGCACTGTAGCCCAGCGAATGGCTGCTGCTTTGGCCCCTGCTTCCTGGCAAAATCCATTGTCAGGTCCCAGAGAAACAGCAGTGAACCAGCCAGCCACTCTGTCCTTAGGATCTTAGGATGCTACTTTTTATATTTTAAAACTTTAAAATCTTTAAAATGATGGTAGAGAAAGATGATTTATCTTTAATTTTAAATTTATGTTTCCTCATAGGATGATTTTAGATTGAACTAAAGTCCTGAGAGTATGTCACAGCTGAACTGTAGTGGATGGTGGTAGGCACTTGTGGGACAGGCTTGTCCCTGAGTCTTGAGATGCTGTAACTCGGGCTGTCCAGGGCTGTACCATGGGCATAGTTGTGACCATTAGAATCTGTTCTGGAAGCTTCTTAGAAGGAGGAAGTACTCCCAGCTTTGCTCTTCCCTTGTCTACCTCTCAGCCAGATGAGGCCCTGCTTCTCTCTGGCCACCGGCCGGGCAATGTGCCTCTTGTCCTTTACTGGGCATGTCTCAGGTTGCCATCTTTTTTTTTTTTTTTTTTTTGGTTTTTCAAGACAGGGTTTCTCTGTGTAGCTTTGCGCCTTTCCTGGAACTCACTTGGTAGCCCAGGCTGGCCTTGAACTCACAGAGATCCGCCTGCCTCTGCCTCCCAAGTGCTGGGATTAAAGGCGTGCGCCACCACCGCCCGGCTTCAGGTTGCCATCTTTAGAGCATCTTTACCTTGAGCTGCAGCCTCTTCCCTCAGGCAGCTGAGGAGTTCAGAGATGAAAATTGGAACCATTCTTTCTTCCCTGAAGTAGCAGGAATCTTTATTCAAAACATAGGACAATGCAGATTTGAACAGAATGCACTGTCCAGGAAGCAGGCTGTGTGAGTGAAGGTACTCAGATGACACTTGGGGGATTGTAAGTTACCCTTACCCCTGGCTTAGTGGTCATGGTTTGAACCAAGGGATGGTAACCTTTCAGAAAGGGAGCTTGTAGACAAGTGGGGTTCTTCCAAAAGCTTAGGCTTCACAGATCAGCGCTGCTGTCCTCTACTGTTAGCCCAGCTCAAGCAGGTTTGCTCTTAGCTTTTTGAGATAGGGTTTCACATGATAGCCCAGTTAGGCCTGGAATTCACTATTTGATACAACTATTGCTTCTCTGCCATTTTAAACTAGTTATTTTAGAGCTTCAAAGAGGAAAGGCCGTCTAGTAACTAGGTGACTGTACTCGAACTGCAGTTAACCCTATGGCTCTGAACAGAAGTGGGTCGGCAGGGTGAGATTTCCAGAGGCTGTGCTTAATTCTCTAGTGAGCATACTGCCTGGGTTGTGGGTGTCAGGTTAGTGAATGTGTAGCAATCTAAAATCGGTCCAAAGCTTCGTTTTCGGCCAGTGCTTTGGTTGTGTGGATCTATGAGCCATAGACAGAGTTCAGTGCTTGTGAGCCTTGCTCTAGTTGTAACTACAGGAAGTGCCCAGGTTGTTGTGACACCTTGAAGGTCCTAACTTGGGCTAGAACTTAGGTCTCTGTTAGGTCACAGGGTGGTAAGCACTCCAGGAACTTGTCCTCCATTGTGACTGTAATAAAGGCAGACATGAAGATAAGCGCTGCCAGCGGCCTGCTCTTCCCCCCTCTGTGCTCTTCACAGCCCTAGTGTGAAGAAGGGGAAGAGCCAGCTTCATGAGTGTGCAGTGGGTGGGACACAGAAGGAGAAGGACAGAACTGTGGCAGGTGGCCTGGTGCCCTTTGGTTCCTTTGGAATGAACCAACTTGTTAGGAGAGGAGGCAGGGCTGTAAAAGCAAGCCCTCTGTGCCATGAAGGACACTGACTTTTTTAGGGGTTAGTCCTTCAGGAGTGAAAGACCAGCCTCCAAAGCAGATCCCATAGAGTGCTAAGTCAGGTCCTCCTTCCACCTGGCCAGTGCCCAAGTGAAAGGTGGAGGTACAAGGTGAGAGGTATGTTCTCTGATGGAACACAGATGGGCCACACGGAGCCAGGTCTGTGGAGGCCTGTTAGAAATGTGGACACTTGCAAAGTAAGTGGCTTCTGCATCTGATAGGTCATTTGCCTTCTGAAGCCCTACCCTACCTGGCAGTCGCCAGTGCCCCAAAAACATCAGAGTCCTGGGCCAAGGCCAATGCCCATTCTGAGGTGTGTGTGAATGGGGACCCGAGGAAGGGCTCCTCTGTTGTGTGCTGAGGCTTGGACCTCTATGTGACTGAGATGGAGACCTCGTGTGTCTCGTGTAGGTAACCGTTTTGAGTACTGGCTGTAGGGTATTGCCTGAAGCTGTCTCATTTTGTCAGCTCATTTTCTAACTTTTTTCCTTTGGAGACAGGGTCTCCCTATGTAGCTCTAGCTGTTCTGGAACTTGCTATATTGACTGGGCTGGCTTCAAACTCTCAGAGATCCACCTACCTCTTCCTCCTGGCCACTGGGATTAAAGCCTTACCATACTGGGGCTTTTGTAGTCTGTATGGAGGAGGCACATGTGTATCTTGGTGGCGTCTGAGACAGCAGAATTGTAACAGTTCTATCCTAAAGTGTGACTTCTTATTATAGTTATTACATTAATTTTTTAGACTTTTATGTTGACGAGGCTTACTTTGAACTCACTATGTAGCTTTGGCTGGCTGGCCTGTCATAGCCATTCCCTGTTTAAACTTGGCTTTTATATTTTAGTGAGCAGAGGTCTGGATTAAACTCTCCTTACTGGTTGAATTTGTACTCATTTAGTAAGTGTATCGACTGGGAAATATGCTAGTGATTTAATTAACAAACATGTTTAGCAGGATGCATTATGGATTAGTTAAAGGTGTGGCAATTGAGTCTAGTCTCCTTTTGTGGAAAAGACCACGTGACTCATGGGCCGAACCCTCTCTTTCTGAGCCTTCCTCACCGTGTCTTGTTTTTTCCTTTCAGAGTTTGGAAGTCCCTTGTCTTCACATTGCCGGGATCAACGTCTTGCTCAACTGAGCCACTCACCCAATGGAGACAGACAGAACTAGTGCCCTCGTGCTGACTCACATCTGAATCACAGCACAGGGCAGCCATCATACTTTGTGCAAAGACCCATCTCCATCACCGAGCTTGTCCTAAACACGGAATACACGTGCCCCTCTGGACTTTAGTTACAAGCCCAGGGCTCCTGGAGGTTTGAGTGACGTCTCACAAGTGGCCTTATTCTAACTCCAGAGGTTCCCCAGCAGACGGCTGGACTGTCCCTTCCTATCTGACCCTGAAGTGGCAGGCAGCATGCCAACTCAATCACTCCTCGCGTACATGGACGGGCCGGAAGTCATTGGCAGCTCTCTAGGCACCCAAGTGGAGGTGGATGATGCTGTGTCCATCAAAGGGCCAGCTGCAGTCCCCTTCCGAGCTGCGCAGGAGAGGAGCATGACCCCAGCTGAAGGGCACATGCCCCTGGACTGCATGTTCTGCAGCCAAGCCTTCTCCCATGCAGAAGACCTCAGTCAGCATGTACTCATGCAGCACCGGCCCATTGTCTGCGAGCCAGCCGTGCTGCGTGTGGAGGCCGAGTACCTAAGTCCTCTTGACAAGGGTCAGGTGCCGACAGAACCACCGAAGGAGAACAACTGCAAAGAGAAGGAAGAGCTGAGCTGCGATGTGTGTGGGCAGACATTCCCAGGGGCTTTTGACGTTGAGAGCCACATGAAGAAACACAAGGACTCCTTCACATACGGGTGCAGCATGTGCGGGAGAAGGTTCAAGGAGCCGTGGTTCCTGAAGAACCACATGCGGACACACAATGGCAAGTCTGGTACCAGGAGCAAGTCGCAGCAGGGCCTGGAGAGTCCTGTCACCATCAATGAAGTGGTTCAGGTACATGTAGCTGGGAACATCTCCACCCCCTACAAGATCTGCATGGTTTGTGGCTTCATCTTCCCGAATAAGCAGAGCCTCATTGAGCACAGTAAGGTTCATGCCAAAGAATCTGCCTCCAGTGCCAGTAGCACCGCCCCTGATGCCCAGCCAGAGGGGGAACCCACATCTCCGAGGGACGAGCTGCTGCAGTGTTTGAACTTGAGACCCAGATCCCACCCGGAGACTGCAGTGAAGCCCGTCACCTGTATACCTCAGCTTGACCCCTTCACCACCTACCAGGCGTGGCAGCTGGCCACCAAAGGAAAAGTGGCCGTTGCCCAAGAAGAGGTGAAAGAGTCAGGCCAGGAAGGAAGTACGGACAATGAGGATTCGTGTTCAGAGAAAGAGGAACTTGGAGAAATTTGGATTGGGGCTAAGTCGGAAGGTTCTGGAAAGTCCAAAACAAATAGAAGCAGTTGTCCAGGTCTCTCACAAGACAAAGAGAAACCTAGACATGCCAACAGTGAAGTGCCTTCTGGGGATGGTGATCCCAAGTTGCCCAGCAGCAAGGAGAAGCCCACACACTGCTCGGAATGCAGTAAAGCCTTCAGAACCTACCACCAGCTTGTCCTGCACTCGAGGGTGCACAAGAAGGACAGGAGGGCCGATGCCCCGTCACCCACCATGTCTGGGGATGGAAGGCAGCCTGGGACTTGCTCCCCAGACCTCGCTACCACTATGGAAGATGGTGGGGCTGTGGACCGAGAAGGGGGCTCTGAAGATGGGTCTGAGGATGGACTCCCTGAAGGGCTCCATTTGGGTGAGTACTCTGCTGCCTCCCAGGCAGTGCTGGAGCATGGGAGTCAAGTTGGAATCTCAGTCCTTTGTGGTTAAATTCCCTGTAGTCAGCATCTCAGCCCTTCTTTCCTTTCTGTAGTGAGGGGGTGGAGTTAAAAGGCCTGTCCAAAATCCTGTCTTGTTCTGAAAGGGCTCTGCACATTCTGCTCCCAAAGGACTCAGGTTTTTATAGTTAGTGCACAGTGGGTAGAGACTGGGAATGCTGCTTGCCCCCTCAGGCACTGGAGTGACCTGGTGCAGGATACTAGGAGTTCTGGGACTGAGACCCAGGACTTGGTATCCATTCTCTGGCATTCCTGTTCTTAACTTGTAAGACCAGGACTGTCTATCAAGACCCTGTGTTTGTGTACGTTCACATGGGTTTCTAGTGGTCCCAGAAGGAGCGGGGGAGGCTTCCCAACCAGTTAGCTCATCCTGCTGTGGGAATCACCTGCTGCATTCTGATCACTTCGGTGTTTGTGAGGCCAGTGTTGATGAGCGAGCTTCCGAAATGGTCTGTAGGTGAAATCCGGGCATGTGGGCCCACTTCAGTCCTGCTCCATGAATTTGGTGTGCTGTAATGGTGTTTATAGAAACAAGCTGTTGCCCAGGTTCACAGGATTGGGTGCGAGCCTAGAGCAATGGAGTCCACCTGTGTTTCTGGACTTGCTGCCCACCCACACTTGAACCATTGTTACAGAATGTGGGGCTCTGCTGCTTAAAGTAGTTAACACTCCTGATGTGTGGGGGCATGAGCCACAGGTTAATGATAACACTTGCAGATGTGTTTGTGGCACTGCGTGGTGTGTTGGAAGTCTTTGTGAGACCGGGGTGAGTCCAACAAACAGTTATGTCTGACCTGTCAACCACTGTGCATTTGAACCAGTACCTAGTTCTTTTTCTGGCCACTGATTGAGGATCTTCAGTCAGTAGACTCCTTTCTCTGGGAGCACATGGGCATCTCCAGTGCTGACCTGCACACACTGCAGAGGCACAGAGGCCATCTATGAGGTTGTTCTTATGACCTCATGGGCACTATTGTGGGGTCCTAAGGGAGGCTCCCTGGCCTGGTTTGTCACAAGTGGGAGTGCCAGGGTCTGGCTTTGGTTCCTGGTGACCCATTATACATTGCCCAACCTTACCTTGCGATTTCCCTGTTTGCAAAATTAGCTTATCCACCTCTGGCGCTCCTCCCTAGGATGAGTTTGACATTAGTTATAAAAGTTTGCAACCCTGTACAGAACGGCATAGTCAAGTTCCAGGCTAGAAGGTAGGCCCAGATGTTGAGAGGCCACAGCGTGTGTGTGTCAAAGGTGTTTCTAGCCTCTTGCGTGTGATGTGAGGAAGTGTGATGTGAGGAAGCCTACACCCTGACATAGCCGCATGCAGGCAGGGCTAGCTGTGAGCCTAGCTGTGAGTGCAGTGGGACTGTAAGGGCAGCATCCACTGAGCAGTCAGCCAGTGTGCTTTAGGTCTGCTTTCAAGAAGTTCAAAAAGTGCTGGATTTTCAAAGTCTCTGCTACCATTGTAAGCCAAGAGTTGTGTTTTATGGATCCCTTTCCCTAGTGGGGATTTGGTGTAATGGAGATAGCCTAGGTCCATTCATTACACCTGCTCTTGCCCAGGTATATGGATCAGCTGTCTTTGCAAATTAGTAAGAAGGCAGCATGTGGCAGAACAGGGAAGAGGCCTGTAATTGGACATCAGTTTCCTAAGGCAAAATGACTAGTTTAAAATATGCCTTTTTAAACCCAGGTGGGACCTGTGTCCTTGGGATCGACCACCTCCTGCATCATGGCTGATGACTAGACTTGAGAGATGGCTGTGGTGGGTCATTTATACCTACCTGCTAGAGCTGACACTAGGGGGCAGTCTTAACAGTTGCAAGTTGGTGGGCTGGTGAGAGTGTGAAGCCTCAGCGGCTTTAGTTGCCCCTGTCTCCAGTGGGCCTTCACATCAGGCACTTCAGTCTTGCCTTTGGCGTAGATTCTGATGAACCAAGTCTGTTTTGCCCATGAGATTGCTTGGAAACCATAAACTCCACCTTCCCAAACTTGGCTAAATTTTGTTCAGTTTTCCCTAGGTGCTTGCCCAAAGCCAAGCCAGGGTTGCTGTTGAAGTTACTTTGTGCTTGCTGCCCTCTAGTGGTCACTTTCTTCATCTCAAGCTGTTTTCTGCCGGTGGTTAGGTTTTATATTGATTGCCTCCAAATAAAATTGCTGGTTCTGAGTAAGGTGGTCTCTGGCCAGTGAGCCAGGTTCAGTACATGCCAGGCGCCATCCATGAAATGGTCATTCTGGTGATTAAGGTGCAAACCCTGAATACACTAGGGCACTAGGCTGTAATCTGATCACAGAAGAGCACAGTTTAGTGCTGGGCTTGGTGGCACGCCCCTTTAATCCCAGCAGTAGGGTGGCAGGCAGGCGAATTCCTGAGTCCCAAGCTAGTCAGGGCTACACAGGTGAGCCCTCGTCTCCAAAACAGCACAAAACAAAAACACAGGGTCTGAGGCATGAAACACTGCCTTATGGCATTTGGTATGTTATTTTAGCCTTTGAAACTTATACCCAGAACTAAAATAAAAAATTATTTCATGGTTTCTCCAAATGTTTTATGTCAAGAATACTGGAGTCCACATGCCTGAATCATGTGCTTCGTCTGACTTATACAAATATTTTTGTTTCTGCTTTAAGATAAAAATGATGATGGAGGAAAAGCAAAGCCCCTCACGTCCTCGAGAGAGTGTAGTTACTGTGGCAAGTTTTTCCGTTCAAACTATTACCTCAATATTCATCTCAGAACGCATACAGGTAAAGGACTTGTTTCTTAAAGCATGTGTTAGCTAAAATGATGATGATGATGATGATGATGATGATGATGATGTGGATGATGTGGATGATGTGCTGCTGGTCTGTGGTTCAGTGGCTTATGTGTCCTTAACTTGAACAGTGGGGTCCTGTTTTGAGGCTGGTTTATGGCTGCCATATACTGGCTCTCATCTGAAGACAAACTGCAATATTTTTCATGTCACATTCTTTCTTAAAGCACTTTATGATTGATTTTGGAGTGAAGCGAGGGTATATTTGTTGCTTTGGATGTAGTATGGCAGCAGTATGGGTTAGAAGTCATGAGCCTGCCTTGGCCTGGGAGCACTGCGTAGTTCCCTGTGCTCCCATTTCCTTAGCTGAAAAAGTGCACAGACTGCCTGCCACAGGGCAGCAGGGGAGGCCAGGTCAGTGAAAGCGTGCAGTGGGCTTTTTCTGGGAAAGAAGAGGTCTAACTAAGTGTTCAGTGCTGCACTGGGCCGTTGAGATGTTCTAGATTGACAGATAGGGGACAACCCATGTTTTGTGTCATGGCTTGTCTGGCTTGCAGAGTTATATTGGCGCTTTTTTTTAAATGTCATGATACAGTGGCATATCTCGTTCTAGGTGAAAAACCGTACAAATGTGAATTCTGTGAGTATGCCGCAGCCCAGAAGACGTCTCTGAGGTACCACTTGGAGAGACATCACAAGGACAAACAGCTGGCGGACGCTGCGGCCGAGGCTAAAAGTGAAGGTCGGAGCCAGGAGCCGCAGGAAGCACTACTAACTGCCGACAGTGCACAGACCAAAAATTTAAAGCGATTTCTTGATGGTGCCAAAGATGCTAAGGGCAGCCCACCTGCCAAGCAGCTTAAGGAGACGCCGCCTTCTGTCTTCCCGAGTGTTCTGGGCAGCGCCCTCCTCTCACCAGCACACAACAAGGATACTCAGGATTTCCATAAAAATGCAGCCGATAATGGCGAGAAAGTACGAAAGAGTCCTGCCCCTGCTTATCTGGACATGCCGAAAAAAAGAGCAGCGGGCGAGCCTCAGGCCAGCATCCCTGCCTGCAAAGTAGAGGGGAGTGGGCCCCCGGCACGGGAAGGTGGCCACAGGGAGAAGATGGAGTGGGAGGCCGACTGCAAATACAAGCCGGGTGCTGACTGCCAGGACAGGCCTTTGAATCTGTCCCTTGGGGCGCTCCACGCCTCTCCTGCTATCTCTCTGAGCAAGTGTCTCATCCCCACCATCGCCTGCCCCTTTTGTACCTTTAAGACTTTTTATCCGGAAGTTCTGTTGATGCATCAGAGACTGGAGCATAGGTACAATCCTGACACTCATAAGAACTGCAGTAGCAAGTCTGTGCTGAGGAGCAGGCGGACAGGATGTCCTCCTGCCTTGCTAGGCAAAGATGTGCCTCCCTTGTCTGGCCTGCACAAGCCCAAGACTAAGCTTGCCTTCTCATCACAGGCCAAGTCTTTGTTCCTGGAGAAGGCCCGGCAGGGCACCTCCGGGCCAAGCAAAGCTCCCCAGACATCAGGGCCAGACACCAGCACTTTAGCCCCGAGTAACCTGAAGTCACACAGATCGCAGCCCAGTGCCGGGGGTCCCGGGGCCACCAGACAGCAGCAGTCAGAGCTGTTGCCCAAAGGTGGTGTCTCTGCTGCTACGGATAAAGTGAAAAGACCCGAGCTGAAGCTTAAGACCCTGCCAGCTGCCCAGTCTCAGTCCTCCCTCGCCAGTAGTAATGGCAACGGTTCCATCGAGTATCCCGTGAAGGTTGACGGCCCGTGGGGGCCTCAGGGGAGGGAGAGAGACTACTACTGCCACCGGAATGCTGGCAGTGCCACAGCAGAGTTCTGTGAGCCACTTCCCAAAAGACTCAAGTCCAGCGTGGTGGCCCTGGATACAGAACACCCTGGACCCAACGGCAGAAGGGGCTTCGAGCTACCCAAGTACCACGTGGTCAGGAGCATCACCTCGCTGTTACCAGAGTGTGTGTGCCCATCGCCTGTGATGGCCCCGAAAGCCCGTTTCCTGAGCCCTGGGGAGGTGGAGTCCCCCAGTGTGTTGACTGTGCAGAAACCCTACAACGCCTCTGGACCTCTGTACACCTGTGGACCTGTGGGACACACAGGAGCCAGCCCAGCCCTTGAAGGTACTACCAAGGCACTAGGTTGGTGCTGGGTTTAGGTACACATCCCATAGGAGCCCAAGCAAGCATTCTTCCATACCTAACATGCAGCAATGGATTATGGGCCTTCAGAGCTTAACTTTAAAGGATTAAGTCTTGAATTTCTCTTAAGGAAATAATGTAGAATAAAATAAAAATAAAAACAAGCTAAAAGTAGTTTCTTTCCTTACTGTTGAAGTGCAGGTACCATCTGGACATGGTGGTGCATGTCTGTCATCCCAGCACTGGGTGACTGAGGCTTTTGAGATTAGCCTGGGCTATATAGACCGTTCCCAAGGGAAAAAAAAAACAAAATGTGAGTGCCATTGAGATCCTGCTTAGGCCTTTGTGTCACAACCCTCTTCTCCTTTCCACAAGTCATGGCCGACACTCCAAACCTCTGGTGGGATTTGGGATTTTTCTGTGTTCCTGTGCTGAAGAGACTGTGTGTGTGGCACTGGTACACTGTGGTCTGCTGAGGAGGTCGCCTTGTGGGGAGTGGTCCTCTTGTGGATGACTTTGGAGTTCCCATAGGGAAATAGTTTCTTTTCCAGAGTTTCATGGAGCTTTCTGGTGCTTTCCAGTGCTTGGAGGACAGTAGTTTTGGAGGACAGACAAGTCTCTCTTGCAGACTTGTCTGCCTCATGGTGTTGTGAGTCTGCTGCTCCACAGACAGCCACAGTCAGACCTTGTAGGGTTGGCCTGGGAGAGGCAGTCTCTCTAGGTTTTGGTTGTGTAGACCTGTACACCACTTCACTTGTATTGTGAAGCCTTGAGAACTACTCTCAGTGTAGTGTATTCTGGCCACTTCCTGCTGGAGAGAAAACCAGGAGATCTCATCTGCTTCAGTGGATTGCATTAAAGTCGTGATGAAGTAGTAATGTGTCTTTGTGGGTGCAGGCTATCAAACCCAGGGCCTGTTGCGTGCTTTCGGCAAACACTGCACCAGCTGAGCTGCATCCCTGCTCCTGAAGGAAGCGGTAGGTTTTGCTCCCTGTGGATTTAGGTGTCCAGTATTCCATGGTCTTTCACGTAAGTCTGACCCTTTTTCCTGTTGTAGAGAGTTTTGTTTATGGTCTGTGTAGGCTTGAGTACATTGTTAGTTTTGTTATGGTGTGTGTGATGTGGGTAGACACTGGGGTTGGTTTTCTTTCTCCATCCTCAGTCTCCAGTCTCATGCAGCCTTAAGTGCCTCACTGACTGAGCCATCGTGTTGGGGCCCAGGTTAAGTGTGTGTGCTTGCCTGCCTGCCTGCCTGCCTGCCTGCCTTCCCACCTAACTACCTCTACCTACCTACCTACCTACCTACCTACCTACCTACCTACCTACCTACCTACTTTCTTTTCGGGACAGGATCTCAGTATGTAGCCTTGACTGTCTGGAACTGGCTATGTAGACCAGGCTAGCCTCAATCTTCTAGACATCCCTCTTGCCCTGCCTCTAAGTGCTGAGATTAAGGGTGAGTGCCACTAGTCCTGGCATATGTTTCTTTTTAAGAGACGGTCTGTCTGATTTTTGTAGCTCTGGCTGGCCTTGAACTCACTTTGTAGACTAGGCTGGCCTGTCTCCGCCTCAGCCTCTGGATTAAAGGTGTGCACCACTGTTGTCCTTTCGTAGTCCCTGAGTGTTGTCCTAAACAGACAGCTGTAGACACTTGCTTCCTAGACTGAGAGCCTGCACCTCCGTCGAGTGCCTGGGGCTGGACTGCAGGTGACCTCTCCCTTCTCTTCACTTAGGAAAGAGGCCTGTGTCATATCAACACCTGTCCACCAGCATGCTGCAGAAGAGAGGCTATGAGAACTGTGCTGGAAATACACATTATCGACCAAATGACAAAAAAACTTGATTTCTGATGGTTTTGGGGGGGAAAAGGTGAGTGTTGGTATCTTTAAATAGATTGTATTGGTTAACTTTCTTTTTAAAAGTTTAGAAATATTGTCTTTAAGTTACATGTGTTGGTGATTTGTGTGCTGTGGAGGGGGGATGCAGCGTGTCTTAGGGAGTCGTTTTTCTCTTACCACAGGTGACATTGATCAGATTGTCAGCTCGGCAGCGAGTGCCTGTACCTGGTGAACCATCTGAGTGGCCCAACTTTGTTTTTTACAATTTACAGTACTCAGGAACTATAGGTGTCTGGCAGTAGTTAGACAGCCCGTGAAATGTATTGAGGCTTTACCATGTAGTGAGCATCTAATAAATCAAGCTTTAATCCTCACTGCAGCCAGGCCGTTAGGCTAGGGCTCAGCAGTTACACTCCAGCTGCTGCTGCTGAGAAAAGGGGTTGGATTGGGATGTGCCACACCCATTTGTTTACTCACAGTTCCATAGCTGCTCTCCTGCTATAGCACAAAATTGGGCGTGTAACCCAGTAACCAAGGGTTACCATAGGTCTGCTGGAGATAGACAAGGTTCCCGACCTGAGGCTGGAAGACACAGACTCCAAGCCAGCCTGAAGAGACAGCCTTGGCCTGTGTGGCTTCCCAGAGTCCAGCTTCTTCTGCCTGGCACTGTCTTGGGTCTACACAGAGCTGAAGCTGTGCCTGTCTTTTTGGTTCAGAGCTGATCAGAGCATTCTGAAGTCCTTATCTGTTCTGGGAAGGGAACTGGGGATGGGCAAGCAGAGGTGTGTTTTGACTTTTGGCTTAACAGTTCCGTTGTGTATGAGTGGCAGCTTCTTGAGCTCGGGGCGGGGGGGGGGGGGGGGGCATTGTCAGCACTGCATGGCTGTCCGTTTAGATGTCACAGCCTGGGCAGCTGCCATGTCAGGCTGACTCTTAGGCTGAGGACTTAGGACCTGAGCACTGCAGTTAAATGGCTTAGATGGTGCTCCTGGACAGAGGGGGCTGCCACTCAGGTGAGTCCCATAAAACCATCCTGTGTGTACGTGGATGGAGCTGTGATGTAGAGGTGAGAAGATGCTCTAGCTTCAGGGAATAGGGGCTTTTGCGCAGCACCAGTTTGATTTTCCTTTTTGCAAGTAGGGAACAGGGTCTTGCTGTACAGCGTAGGCTAACTTTGAACTTGGGGATCCTGTTTCAGTTTCCTCAGTCCTGGTATTACAGAAATGAGCCATTACACTGGGTAACCCTTCCTGAGTACTGGGTTCTGGTTCTTGGTGTAATTATCTCATCCCCTGAGTAGTCCATCAACACATAACTTAGTCTCTAGCTGTGTCGATTGGGAAATTGGAGCTTAAGTGGAATCCTTTACTTGTAGGTTCCCATGGTTGACTCACGTATGTTGAAAATAGTATTACTTTGGTTGATGTGTGCATCTGTGAGTGAATGCCATGTCAGTGCAGGTGCTTTTACTGTCCAGAGAGGGTATGTGATCCCTTGGAGCTGGAGCTACAGGCATTGTGAGCTGCCTGGCTTGGGTCCTCTGGAAGAGCCAGTCCTGGTAACTAACTGTAGGGCCATTTCTCCAGCTTATTTCTTTGGATTCTCAACCAGTGTGCTTTGTCCTAATGGCTTTCAACCGTTTCCCCTTAGGTTTCGCTGGATGCAAGTACACACTTTCCACGGAATCACACTTTGGTTCATCTTCTGAGAGCACGTGATGAGAGCACGTGATGAGAGCTACTGAACAAGCTGTGACTGTATTGTACATAGACTCGCAGAGCAGAGAAGGAACACTACATTCTCCTAAGTTCTATTAACTTTTGTACCAAATAGCAATAAAAACTAGTGGGAGCAGTTGGGCTGTACACGAATGGGGACTGCAAATCTATTTTGTCCCTAAATATTTTTTTAAATATTGACCAAATAAGTTTTTGCATACTTGAGCGCTGCTGAAAAGAAATCATTTGGGGTGGGGTGGGGTGGGGTGGGGTGGGGACTGTTGTAACGCTCACACCTCAGGTAAATGTAAATACCTACGTTGTAAACTTGCTGAAGTACTGTGTGTATTTCTTTCCCTCATGGAGCTCAATGATTTGAGCAGTTTCTGCTTCTTTATGCTTTCCCATTTAAAGTGTGTTTTAAAGCAAATCTTCCCTGTCCTGTATTATGTTGAGTCCTCCACAGTCCATTGTCTGTCCTCGCACAATTGCTGATGGAAGTGTTGGCACTCTGAGGATGGCTGTGCATCTCGAGTCAGCAGGACTGAACCTGGCACCTTTAGTCAGCTGTTACCAGGTAGTCAGCAAGGAAGATAACATTGTCTTCTGTGGACAGGTTGTCCTGGAACCCCGGCATCCTGCCCTGGGGTGGCCTATGGTGCTTCTGAGCAAACGTGCCTACAGAGACGCCATCGCTCTGTAGGGTGGCAGAGCCAGGCTCCATGGGGGCCATCTCAGTTCTTCATTTCTCTTGTGAGAGTCAGTTTCTTGGAGAGTTGTCCGAGTTAAGTCTAGACAAATATGCCAAATTTCCTTGTGTGAATTGCATGCTGGGAAGCAATTTTAAAGGGAGTGAAAGGTTTGGGGAGATTTTTAGTTTGTGTCTGGAGTCTTGGTGTGTCTGGTGTGAATTGTGAACACCTTGAGTGCTGACTGAGCCTCCTGGCAGGCAGGGAGAGAAGAGCTGCTGTAGTCCCCCTCGTCCCCCTTTTCTTTGTTTCTCCGCCAGGGTGATATCCCCAGTGCACAGGCAGCTTGGGCTTGAGGGAAGACAGCCACCAGCTGGCTCGCTGGACGTTTTAAACTTGAGTTCCTTTGATGCCTTGAGTTTCTCCAACAGTTTTTGGGTTTAGCAAACCCAAAGTATTTTATTAAGAAACTGTTTCAAAGGTGAATTTGCACTGCTCCCTTCCCTTACCCCCCCCCCCCCTCGGTAGGACAGAAGGGTGAAGAGCTCATAGAACCCCGGCTCTTCCCACTCTGATTATGTGACCTGGGGGTCCTTGGGAGGCCTGTGGACGGTCCCTAGGGGAGACTTGACCGGGTTGAGATGTGTCTGCTCTTGCAGAAAGTGCTTTTGTATCAAGAACATGTACACTAGGCCCTGTTCCCGTCCACAAGCTGAGCCATATGTACATAATCTAGACTGTTTTCTTAGGTTCTGCACTTTTATAGCCTATTTTTGAAGATTAACACATTTGCAAGATGATTGACTCAATCTTTGCCTAAATCTAGCGAGTATACAGGAAGCTCGCAGAGATGATAAATGTAAATCTTGAGGGGGGAGGTTATATACAATGGGGGGCAAAGTTAAACCTGTATTAAAAAAAAATCACCAAATCTATTAGAAAACAAGTCAATGTGTGTAATGCTGAAATTTTGGGGGCTTTCAGATTTCTCTAGTTATATTTTCTGAATGCATAAAAATTCCAGGTTTTGTTTGTTTATAAACAGCCCTTGTACTTCACAGTGTGTTCTTATCATCAGTATTAACTCTCGGGATACTACTGGCTTCCTGTGTCTTTCATTTGCGGCAACAGTACATGTGATAGAGGTACAATTCGTTGGATTTTTGTTAATGTATTTATTTCATTCCGGTTTGATTTATTTTAATTGTTGATACTTAAGTTGTCAGACCGTAGACATGCTTTATTTATGATATATTTCAGCTTAAAGTTATGTTATTATATGTGGATGTAAATATAGATTTGGTGTTTTACAGCTCTGGTGTTCTGGTTTTTATTGTGTCCCTGGTTCGTGTTCATTCTCATTCTCTCTCTCTCTCTCTCTCTCTCCCTCCCTCCCTCTCCCCCTCCCCCTCCCTCCCTCCCTCCCTCCCTCCCTCTCCCTCTCCCTGTGTGTGTGTGTGTGTGTGTGTGTGTGTGTGTGTGTGTGTGTGTACACTTCTGGGGGTTGGTTTTCTCCTTCCCTGTGGGGCCCTGAAGGAGAAAATGACCTGAACTCAGGTAGGTCATTAGGCTTGCCTGCAGATGGCTTTACCCACTGAGTCACCTTGCTGGCTTTGGGCCCTGGTTCCTGTTTTAAATTTAACTTTTGCTTGTTTTATTTACTTAAAAATTAAACTTTTTATCTGTGCCCATGGATGTTAGAAGAGGGTGTTGCATTCCCTGGAACTGATGTTATACATGGTTGTGAGGCCACCTAGCTCCCGGGCAGCCGGGTCTCCCATTTGTTCTTTTTTTAAGTCTTATTTTTTTTTTGTGTGTTGGGGTACATGCAACATGGTATGCATGTGGAGGTTGGAAGACAACCTTCAAGGGTTGGTTCTTTATTTCCACCACATAGAAGGGCCTGGGGACCCGACCCGTATGCCAGGTAGTGCGTGCCTTTTACATACCAAGCTGGAGGTTTAGTTGTGTTGTTGTTAGGGGTGGGGGTTTGGGAGCACTTAGTGCTTTCCACCCTCCGGTCCTGGGTTTGAGACTGGCTCTGTACACTGGATAGCCCAGACACACCACTTCCTGGGTTTATTTGAGACCAGCTCTGTACACTGGACAGCCCGGACCCATCAGACTTCGCATGTGGCTCAGGTTGGCTTCAGACTTGCTCTCTGGCCACTGCTTTCCAAGTCCTGAGATTACGTGTTCGGTTTTTCCCAGGTTTTTGGAAAGCAAACCTCAGACATAATTTTATCTCTGAACTATGTGAATGTGCATCCCTAGCAGATAAAGACTAAAATGTTTTAGGTTTATTATATGTGAGTGTTTTGCCTGCATGTATGTGTATGTACCACATGTGTACTTGCTGTTGAAGGCAGTGGAGAGAGCATGGGACACCCCAGAACTGAAGTTATGGATGGTTGTGAGCTACCATGTGGGTGCTAGGAATTGAACCTGGGTCACAGCCCCTGTGGGACCAGTGTTTCTCACTGTCAACCTCTTCCAGTCCGTGTATTTTATGGCATTTCAAAAGTATCTCTGGTGGAAGGCCCATTACTGTTTAGTCAAAGGAGCCAGGAGCTACATTAGTAAATCAGGTGGTGGGTTTCCACCCAACCCCTCTCCTGTGCACTGTGACACTAGTTAATTTGAAGAGACTGGGCCCTTGCCCTGGGTGAGATTTGGTTCTGTAGCTTGGGGTTTATTGCCCTTGTCTCTGATCCATGTTACTGAACTGAGAAGTTAAAACCTTAAGGTGGATTTGGGTTCAGTTTTTCTGGAATAAGGGTGAATTCCTCTTGCTATTTCTAGCTGGTAGGAATACCAGGCTGAATAGTGGGTTAGGGCGAGTTAGAACGATGCCTTTATAAAGTTGCCCCACCTTTCTGCTTAAGCTTTCAGTGGCCAAAAATCAAAGCTGGGAATGTGGAAAAGATGTTTATAAAAGTTCATGGGGCTGGTGAGGTGGGTCTGTGGATAAAGGCAGCTCCTGCCGTGTTTGAACCTGTAATGGTGGAAGGAGAGAACCAGTGCCTGCAAGTTGTCCTCTGACTTCAACACACACACACACAGTTATTTACAAAAAGCTTTGTGGGGACCAGTGAGATGATTCAATGGTAAAAACATTTATCCTCCAAACCTGATTACCTGAGTTCAGTCCCTGAAACCCACATACATACTTACACAGACACATAAATAGAATTAATAAATATAAGTGTAATAGAGTATTTAAAAGTTAAGATTCCATTGTTCCTTCATCATCTATTGAAACTATAAAGGAGACCATTTCGTGGTGGTTGGGAACTCAGGCCTGTAATCCCAGCACTGGGGAGGCTGAAGCAGGGAGATTGTGAATTACAGGCCAGTTTGGGTTACTCAAGGAGAGCCTGTCTGTAAGTAACAAAAGCAGGACCCCCAGACTTGTTTTGTGGCTCTGAAATACGATTTGAACAAAGACTCAATTCCTGGCTGCCTCCTGACTTAGCAGAGACCCAGGAATGAATGTGTTACTGTGTGTGACACATGCTTTAGGCCACTAGCCATGCTGAGAGTCTCCTGGCTGGCCAATGGCAGTATCGCTGGTGGTCCAGGGTTTGTTGAGAGTGTTGTGGAATCATCACCCTTTTGCTGTGACCAGACCTGATTTCATCTTGGGTTCTTTGTATTATAAAGGTAAACAATTTTAAAGTATGTATGTGTATCTGTGTGGACACCCACAGGGGCCAGAAAAGGACCCCAGATCCACTGGAGCTAGAGTTGTAGGATGTTCTCAGCTACCCTATGTGTGTGCAAGTGCTCATGACCACTGAGCCTTTCAGCCCACCTTTTTAAAAAAGATTGGTTTGGTTTGTAATTATGCGTTGTGTGTATGTGAACACGCTACCCAAGGGCGCCAGGGTCATTGGCTCCTTAGAGGCATGGCTGTGATCTGCCTGAAGTGACTACTGGCAATTGAACATCCTCTGAAAGAGTGGTTAGTACTTTTAACCACCGAGCTCTTTCTCCAGCCCTCAATTTTTTTTTTCATTTTTATTATTAGGAAATTTTCTATTCATTTTACATACCAACCACAGATCCCCCTCTTCTTCCTCCTGCTCCCCAGCCTCCCCTACCCCAACTTACCTCCCATTCCCACCTCCTCCAAGGCAAGGTTTCCCATGCGGAGTCAGCAGAGCCTGGTACATTCAGTTGAGGTAGGTCCAAGCCCCTCCCCCATGCACCAAGGCTGTGCAAGGTATCTCACCATAGGCACTGGGCTGCAAAAAGCCCGCTCATGCACCAGGGATGGATCCCAATCCCACTGCCTAGGGCCCCCTAACCAGTTCAAGCTAAACAACTGTCTCGCCTATCCAGAGGGCCTAGTCCAGTCCTACGGAGACTCCACTGCTATTGGTCCACAGTTCGAGTTTCCACTAGTTTGGCTGGCCGTCTCTGTACATTTTCCCATCATGATCTCGATGTCCCTTGCTCATAGAATCCCTTCTCTCTCTCATCGATTGGATTCCTGGAGCTTGGCCTGGCCCCCGGCCATGAATCTCTGCATCTGCTTCCAACAGTTACTGGATGAGGGCTCTATGATGACAGAGTATTCACTAATCTGATCACCAGAGTAGGCCAGTTCAAGCACCCTCTTAACTATTGCTAGTAGTCTAAGGTGGGGTCATCCTTGTGGATTCCTGGGAACTTTCCTAGCACCCTGTTTTTTCCTATTCCCATGTCTTCATTTGTCATAGTATCTCTTTCCTTGCTCTCCCACTCTGTCCTTGTTCTAGCTCAAACCTCCTGTTCCCTTATGTTCTCATCCCCCATTCCTTGCCCTCCATTACCCCCCTCCTCACCCCCAGTTTGCCCATGGAGATCTCATCTATTTCTCCTTCCTAGGGTGATCCATGCATCCCTCTTAGGGTTCTCCTTGTTAGCTAGCTTTTCTGGAGCTGTGGGTTGCAGTCTGGTTATCCTTTGCTTTACATCTACTATCCACTTATGAGTGAGTACATACCATGTTTGTCCTTCTGAGATGGTATTTTCTAGTTCCATCCATTTGCCTGCAGATTTCATGATATCACTGTTTTTTACTGCTGAGTAGTACTCCATTGTGTATATGTGCCACATTTTCTTAATCCATTCTTTGGTTGAGGGTACCTAGGTTGTTTCCAGGTTCTGGCTATTACAAATAATGCTGCTATGAACATAGTTGAGCATGTGTCCTTGTGTTATGATTGAGCATTCCTTGGGTATATGCCCAAGAGTGGTATAGCTGGGTCTTGAGGTAGATTGATTCCCAATTTTCTGAGAAACTGCCATACAGATTTCCAAAGTGGCTGTACCAGTTTGCATTCCCACCAACAGTGGAGGAGTGTTCCTCTTGCTCTGCATCCTCTCCAACATAAGCTGTCATCAGTGTTTTTGATCATAGCCATTCTGACAGGTGGAATCTCAGATGTCATTTTGATTTGCGTTTCCCTGATGACTAAGGATGTTGAGCAATTTTTTAAATGTCTTTCAGCCATTTGGGATTCTTCTGTTGAGAATTCTCTGTTTAGCTCTGTAGCCCATTTTTTTAATTGAATTGTTCGGTATTTTGATGTCTAATTTCTTGAATTTTTTTTTTAAAATATATTTTGGAGATCAGCCCTCTGTCAGATGTGGGGTTGGTAAAGATCTTTTCCCATTCTGTAGGCTGTCATTTTGTCTTATTGAGTGTGTCCTTTGCCCTACAAAAGCTTCTCAGTTTCAGGAGGTCCCATTTATTGTTGCTTTCAGTGTCTGTGCTACTGGTGTTATATTTAGGAAGTGGTCTTCTGTACCAGTGCATTCAAGACTACTTTCTCTTCTATCAAGTTCAGTGTAACCGGATTTATGTTGAGGTTTTTGATCCAGATAGGGATCTATTTGCAATCTTTTACATGCTGACATCCAGTTATGCCAGCACCATTTGTTGAAAATGCTTTCTTTTTTTCCATTGTACAGTTTTGTCTTCTTTTTAAAAATCAGGTATTCACAGGTGTGCAGATTAATGTCAGGGTCTTCAATTCGATTCCATTGGTCCATATGTCGGTTTTTATGTCAGTACCAAGCTGTTTTTATTACTGTAGCTCTATAGTAGAGCTTGAGGTCAGGGATGGTTGATGCCTCCAGAGGTTGCTTTATTGTACAGGATTCTTTTAGCTATCCTGGGGTTTTTGTTTTTCCACATGAAAGTTGAATATTTTTTTTCCCAAGTCTGTGAAGAATTGTGTTGGGATTTTGATGGGAATTGCATTGAATCTATAGATTGCTTTTGGTAAAGATTGCCATTTTTACTATGTTAATCCTACCTGTCTATGAGCATGGGAGATCTTTCCGTTTTCTGATATCTTCTTCGATTTCTTTCTTCAAGGACTAATCAGAGTTCTTATCATATAGGTCTTTCACTTGCTTAGAGTTACCCCAAGGTATTTTATATTATTTGTGGCTATTATAAAGGGTGGTGTTTCTCTGATTTCTTTCTCAGCCTGTTTATCATTTGTATGTAGGAGGGCTACTGATTTTTTTAAGTTAATCTTGTACCCTGCCACATTACTGAATGTGTTTATCAGTTGTCAGAGTTCCCTGGTAGAATTTTTGGGGTCACTTATGTATACTATCATATCATCTGCAAATAGCAAAACTTTGACTTCTTCCTTACAAATTTTTATCCCCTTGATCTCCTTTTGATGTCTTATTGCTCTAGAAAGAACTTCAAGTACTATATTGAATAAATATGGGAGAGTGGACAGCCTTGTCTTGTTCCTGATTTTAGTGGAATCGCTTTGAGTTTCTCTCATTCTCTGTTGTTATATCTCCCTTTTCATTTCTAATTTTGTTAATTTGGATGCTCTCTCTCTCTCTGCCTTTTGATTAATTTGGATAAAGGCTTGTCTATCTTGTTGATTTTCTCAAACAACCAACTCTTTGTTTCATTGATTCTTTGTATTGTTCTCTTTGTTTCTATTTTATTGATTTCAGCCCTCAATTTGATTATTTTCTGGCATGGATTCCTCCTGGATGAGTTTCCTTCTTTTTGTTCTAGAGCTTTCTGGTGTGCTGTTAAGTCACTAGTGTGAGATTTCTCCATCTTCTTTATGTGGGCATTTAGTGCTATGAATTTTCCTCTTAGTATTGCTTTCATAGTGTCCCATAAGTTTGGGTATGTTGTACATTCGTTTTCATTGAATTCTAGGAAGTCTTTAATTTCTTTATTTCTTCTTTGCCCATTGGTGATTTAGTTGAGCATTATTCAGTTTCCATGAGATTATAGGCTTTCTGTAATTTTTGTTGTTGTTGAAATCTAACTTTAAGCCATGGTGGTCTGATTAAAAAAAAAGATTTCAATTTTTTTTGTATCTGTTGAGATTTGCTTTGTGACTGAGCATGTGGTCAATTTTAGAGAAGGTTCCATGGGGTACTGAGAAAAAGGTTTTTTTTTTTTTTTTTTTTTGGTGTTAGGGTGGAATGTTCTGTAGATATCTATTAAGTCCATTTGAGTCAAATGTCTGTTAGTTCCCTTATTTCTCTGTTAAGTTTCCATCTGGCAGACTTGTTCATTGGTGAGAGTGGTATGTTGAAGTCTCCCACTAGGAGTGTGTGGGGTTTGATATGCGATTTAAGCTTTAGTAATGTTTCTTTTTCAAATGTGGGCGCCCTTGTATTTGGAGCACAAATATTCAGAATTGAGACTTCATCTTGGTGGATCTTTCCTGTGATGAGTATGTAATGTTCTTCCCGATCTCTTTTGATTGATTTTAGTTTGAAGTCTATTTTATTAGATATTAGGATAGCTACACCAGCTTGCTTCTTAAGTCCATTTAATTAGAAAGTTCTTTCCCAGCCTTTTATTTTAAGGTAGTGTCTGTCTTTGAAGTTGAGGTGTGTTTCTTGTATGCAGCAGAAGGATGGATCTTGTTTTCATATCCATTCTGTTAGCCTGTGTCTTTTTATAGGCGAATTGAGACCATTTATATTGATGGATATTAATGACCAGTGATTGTTAATTCCTGTCATTTTTTGGTGGTAGTGTTGTGTGTTTCCCTCCTTTGGTATTTGTTGGTGTGGGATTATCTATTGCTTGTGTTTTCATGGGTGTATCTAACTTCCTTAGGTTGGATTTTTTCTTCTAGTGCTTTCTGTAGGGCTGGATTTGTGGATAGGTATTGTTTAAATCTGGTTTTATCATGGAATATTTTGTTTACTTCGTCTATGGTGATTGAGAGTTTTGCTGGGTATAATAGTCTGGGTTGGCATCCGTGGTCTCTTAGTGTCTGCATAACGTCTGTCCAGGACCTTCTGGCTTTCAGTCTCCATTGAGAAGTCAGGTGTTATTCTGATGAGTCTGTCTTTATATGTTACTTGGCCTTTTTCCTTTGTAGCTCTTTTTTGTTTTGTTTTGTTTTGTTTTGTTTTGTTTTGTTTTGTTTTTTAGAGACAGGATTTCTCTGTGTAGCTTTGTGCCTTTCCTGGAACTCACTCTGTAGTCCAGGCTGGCCTCGAACTCACAGAGATCCACCTGCCTCTGCCTCCCAAGTACTGGGATTAAAGGCATGTGCCACCACCGCCTGGCCTCCTTTGCAGCTCTTAATATTTTTCTTTATTCTGTATGTTCAGTGGTTTGATTATTATGTGACAAGGGAACTTTTTTTTTTGGATCCAGTCTATTTGGTGTTCTGTAAGCTTGTATCTTCATAGGCATTTCCTTCTTAAGGTTAGGAAAGTTTTCTTCTATGATTTTGTTGAATATATTTTCTGTGCCTTTGAGTTGGTATACTTCTCCTTCTACTATTCCTGTTGTTCTTAGGTTTGGTCTTTTCATAGTTTCCTAGATGTCCTGGGCATTTTGTGTTATGACTTTGTTGGCATTAGTGTTTTCTTTGACTGATGAATTTATTTTCTCTATCCTATCTTCAACGCCAGAGATTGTTTTATCTCTTGCATTCTGTTGTTTATGCTTGCATCTGTAGCTTGTTATGTATGCTTCCTGTTCATTTACTCAGATTTTCCATTTCCAGCATTCCCTCAATTTGTGCCTTCTTTATTGTCTCTTTCATTTTTCAAATCTTGAACTGTTTCCTTCACCTGTTTAGTTGCTTTTTCTTGGCTTTCTTTAAGGGATTTATTGATTTCTTCCAATTTTTTTGTTTGTCTTTTCCTTGATTTTTTTAAGAGAATTTTTCATTTCCTTGTTAAAGGCCTCTATCATCTTCTTAAAGTCATTTTTAAGGCCGATTTCTGCTACTTCTGCATTGGGATGTTCAGGTCTTGCTGATGTTGACCACTAGGTTCTCATGGAGCCATAGTTGTCTTTATATTGTTGACTATATTTTTGCATGGGCATCTACTGATCTTTTTCTCCACTCAGTGCAAGCAGTGTCTGTGTCTGAGGGAGCCTCTCTTGGTCCAATGGGATCTCTTGGTCTAATTGGGGCTCTTGGTCCAATCGGTGCTGATGGACTCTGTTTCTCAGGGAGCAGCTCTTCGTCCAATCAGCGCTGGTGGGCTCTGTCTCAGGGAGCAGCTGAAGTCTCAGAGTGAGTGGGTTTGAGAGGGTGGGGCTTGTAGGTTACAGGGTCTGGTGGGGGATGGTGGTAGTCTGACCTGCCTGCAGGAGACCTGCCTGCTGGCCTGAAATTGAGATTGCAATGGGTGGTGATGTGGGGGTGCAGGGTTGTACCCCTGGGCCCAAAGACTAGAGGCTGGGGTGTTTGGCCATGAGAACAAAGACTCACTTCTTAGTCCAATCAGCGCTGGCAGGCTCTGTCTTAGGGAGCAGCTGCAGTCTCCGCAAATTATTAATTATGTGTATGTGACTGCAGGTGCCACAGGCCAGAGCATCGTCAGTAAGAGCGAGAAGCCCTGTAAAAGGTTGAGCTCTCTCCACCATGAGAAATGGAGGTCAGGACTTACTGGAGCAGGGAGAGGGTTTGAGTTCCTGATGACTGGGTTCCTGGATCGTTTCGATGTTGGGAACATGAAAATACAGGTTTTCCTTTTTTTTTTTTTTTTTTTTAAGGGTGTGGAGCACACACCTTAGTGAATTATACTGTTCTTGTCAATTCACATTCTAGAGTCTTGGACTTTTCATATTGATTTGAACACCTGGGTTCTGGGTGACATCATGACTTACTACGTTAGCTTACTGTATACAAACAATGCCAGTGTTGCTCACTAGATCGCTCATGGAGGCCTTTATATTTCTTCTTGAAGCTGTCTAAAGCAGTGCTCAGTTGTTGCCCCAGAATAGCAAGGTCATTAGAAATGCAGATTGTCAGGTTTCCCTAGACCTGTTAGGTCAAGTACCACAGGGGGTGGGGCCGCATCCAGATCCTTTGCTGGTAGGGACTGCAGGGATACCTCATGAGGACAGCCATGTAATAATGAGCTGGGGAGGATGATAGGAATCTCTTTCCTGCCGAAATGCCCACCTCTGGACATGCTCTTCAGCTGGAAACTAGATGTAACTGTCTTGCTTGCATGTCCAGAGTGCTGAGATTACAGGTATGCGCCTCCACGTTAGACTTTTGTTGATTTTTGAGAGGTGCTTTCTTGAGAAATACTAATTGAATGCTGGAGTAAACTCATGGGTGCCTCCCCATAGGACCCAAAGGCCAAGACTGAAGTGTCACCACCAGGTGGCCCCTGTCAATAATGAAGACCATCTCCTTGTTTCCAGCTTGACTGTTCAGCTTTCATATCTGGGGCAAGTTCTCAAAGATGAACATGTTTGAGTCAACTGGAGGATTACTGTAATGTTTACCATCCAGAGAGGCGCTCTCCACTCCTTACATAGTGTGGTCACGGCATTGGGGTAAGAGGTCCTCACACAGTGTGGTCGCGGCACTGGGGTAAGAGGTCCTTACACAGTGTGGTCGCGGCACTGGGGTAAGAGGGTGCAGGTGCTGTTTTGGTATTTTCTCCTAGAGACACCAGAAACCCAACTTAACTTTAAAGAATGAATCAGGCTAAGAATTGTCAGTGCTCACCTGGTATGTGTGAAGCCCTGGGGTGAATCCCCCAGCCACACTAACTAGGACAGTGGTGTACTTCTATAACCTCAATGTGTTTGTCTTGTCTAGCGTGGCTCCAGGAATGGGTCTGACTTGGGCTTGAGGGGGTGAAGAAGAAGGACACAAAATGGACACACAGAAAAGCTGGGATTGGGTGGTCTGGGCTAGAGAAACCACACCACCCCCAGGGGGAAGCTCAGCGACTTTGTTAGATAGAGTTGAGCAGAGGGTTAGCACGTACAGCTGAGGAAGGAGGCGGGGCTGATGCTATGCGGCTGGTCCAAGGAGGCAGCTCATCTGTAGGACTATTCTCTGTAGGGGCAGAGCAGCCCATAAACATCCTGGGGGAGACAGCTATGGTGGACATTTCCAGCCCACGTCAGCACCTCACTGGGACCCGAGGAAGCTTTGCCCTCCCTCTGACGGTGTCCTTGGCACCTGGTGCCTGTGCCAACAGCACACATTCCCTCAGGACTTCACCCAGGGCACTCTCTGCTCCCCACTCCTGTTGTGGAAGCAGAGCCAGGAGGGTTCCAAGTGCCAGGTCCTAATTGCTGCTGCTGCCTTCTCTACTTGGATTCTGAGTCGGGATGCCTCTGCCTTCTGCCGAGCAAAAGTGGAAATGGGGTAGGTGGGTCCCAGATTAAAGTAACGTGTTCTGAGGGGGTGGCGGCTCGTGTCTATAATCCCAGTATGTGGGAGATGGAGGCAGGGGATTGGGAGTTTAAACCTGGTCTGTCTCAAAAAAAAAAAAAAAAAACAAAAAAAAACCCCAAACCAGTCGCCCACCACCAGCAACCCTAGTAAATCACCCTTGAGAAGAAAACAAGGGAACTCTGGGAAGAGACTGGTCCTGATGTAAGGGTGAGAGTTGGACCCGCCTCTTCCTTTCTCTGCCATGCCTTCTTCCGGGATTCCTGTCTCTCACTTGTGTCTGCCACCATCTTTAAAATTCCAGGATTCTGTTCCCAGCAGCTCATGACCGATCACAAAACCCTGTAACTCCAGTTCAGGGGACTGATGTCTTTCACCTCTGAAGGCCCCTGCACTCAAGTGGTGCACATAAGCTTTGCACACACACACACACACACACACACACACACACACACACATGTGTAAGTAATCAATCTTAAGAAATGATCATACACTGCCATTAGCCGCATGGTGTTGTCATTGACCACACAAATTATATTTGGAATTAACATGCTTTCATACTCTAAATTTTTTTATTTATTTTTGAAAGATTTATTTATTTTGGGATTATAGAGATAGTTTAGCAGTTAAGAGCACTTCGTTGCTCTTCCAGAGGACATGAGTTCCAGTCCCAGCACCCACAACTGTAACTCCAGTTACAGGGGATCCAACACCTCTTTTCTGACTTCCCAGGGGATCAGGTATGTATGTGTAGACAAAACATACAAGCACATAAACAAACAAAACAAACAAAACCTAAGAGAAAGGATTTACATGCCTGTGTTTTGCCTGCATGTAAGTTTGTGCAGCTGTGTGCCTGGTGCTTGGAGAGGCCAGAAGAGAGCGTTGGATCCCCTGGAACTGGAGTTACAGATGGTTGTGAGCCATCACGTGTGGGTGCTGGAAACTGAGCTCAGGACCTCTGGAAGGGCCGCCGATGCTCTTAACCATGGAGCCAACTCTCCCATGTTTTGTTTAAGAAAAAAAATTTTGAGGTGGGGTCTCAATGCAATTTAGGTTGGCCTCCAACTTCCCATGTAGCGGAGGAGAGTCTTGATGCTTTCATACTTCTGCCCCTCCCCCTTGGGTTACAGGTTGTGCCTCAGTTGAGATATTTTAGAACCATGATGTAGGGATGTGTTAGTTTCCTTATGTGTCTTAAATTTTCGGTAATATGAATTTCATAACCTTAGGAACTTGCCAAAAATCTTCCAGTCCAAGTGGATGGAAGCTTTATCTTTGCCACATGGTGGCGCTGGCAGCAGGTATGTGGTAGTGTAGACGCTCCTTTGTGGAACTCAGGCCTCCATGTGGCTGTTGTTCTGTTGGAGCTTTGGGTTTTCTTGAAGATACACAGTTGCTCTGGCAGCTGACCCTGTCTTGGGAGTGTTTTTCACAGCCCTTGACATACTGATGAAATTGCTCTTAATAAAAATACCAAGTCAAATCTGCAACTGGTTAAATCACCAGCGGCATCGACAATGGAAAACAAGGGTCTGTCTCACCTTTCCTCCCCGGCACTGCCGTACCTCCTGATGTATGTGTGTGCTAGGTATGGTGGCACATGACTGCAACCCCAGCATTCTAGAAGCTGAGGCCTGAATTCAAGGTCAGCTGGGCTACGGAGTTGAGACCCTGTCTCAAAAACAAGAGTGAGCTGGAGGGGTGGCTCAGTGGTTAAGAGTACTTGCTGCTCTTGCAGAGGACTTGGGTTCGATTCCCAGCACCCACATAGCAGCTCACAACCACCTGTAGCTTCGGTTCCGGGGGATCCAGTGCCCTCTTCTGGCTTTTGTGGACACTAGGCATGCAGGCAGTGTATAGACACATATGCAGGCAAAGTACACATACACGTAAAATAAAAACAAGCTAGAAAAACAGAATTATTTTCTGTTAAGGCAGTTATTTAAAAACACTTAAATTACAGGAAAAATGTATTGGGGGTGGTGGTGTCAGGGTATGTGAGTGGAAGCCAGAGGACAGCCTGCAGGAGGAAGTTCTCCTGTAAGAGCAGCCAAGGCTCTTACCCACTAAGCCATCGTCTTTCTAGCCCTTCAAGGTGGTTCTTAAACCATCTACAAAAACTGAATTTGACCAGAGTTTGGGTCCCAGCGCCAGGGGATCTGATGCCTCTGGCTTCCCTTCAGCACTTGGCCTCATGTGGACACACACCTATATATAATTAAAAATAATAAAAAGAAACCTAAAAAACAAAAGACCGAATTATAGCCAGTGTTTCCTGAACCCTTCTTTGTACTCAGCAGCTTCGGCTGCTCTTGTACATTTAACACGTTTATTATTGTCGATGTGAACACCATGTGGTGTGTGGGTGCATGTGACATGACACCCTGGAGGTCAGAGGGCAACTCCACGGAGCTGGTTATCTCCGACTTCTATGCGGGCTCTGGGGGTCCAGCTCAGGTTGCCAGGCATGAGGCAAGCTTTTTACCCTCAGCCATCCTGCTGGCTCCTTGCTTTTATTTATTTATTTATTTTTCTTTTCCCGAGACAGAGTTTTTCTGTGAAACAGTCCTGGCTGTCCTGGGACTCTCTCTTCTTTGGATTTATATCTCCATCTCACAGCTGGAGTAGGGCCTGCTGTTCCGCTCTAAGTACTAGTAAACTTTAGTAAACTGACAGCAAGGGTCAAAATATGATCTCAGCAACGAAGTCTAGATACGCAGCAGGGACGTCTTCATCCTGTTGGAGTGCTTTTCTCTCTGGAGAATTGTGGAAGGTCAGGTACCGGCAGCTTTTGGTGGCATTAAAGGAAGCAGGTTAGGGCAGCTTCCGGATTTGGTGTAGCAGAGAAGCCCCGCCCCCATTCCTGGTGCAGGTAATGCAGCTTTTGGCCACACGGGGGCAGCGCTCGCTAAGGAGCGCAACCGGTTGCAAGTTAGAGACAAAGGCCGGAAGAGCAGCCAAGATAAGCTGGCCCTGGGATTTCCACCAGGTTCAGGAAATTAAGCCGCAATCCTGGGCTGTGGGTAAACAGATACAGACCAGGCATGGGCTGAGACTGTCAAAGTGAGGGTTCCGACCTGTGAAGGTGGGGAGTAAAGGCTCATAGCAGACCCTCACTGTGGGGGACACTGCACAGTCCTGGCCCTGGGACACCCTGAGAACTACTTCACAGGCAGAGGACACTGCTTGCTCGGGTGTGATTATTGATTTCAAAGAGGATCAAAGAAAGTCTTAATTTTGTGTGGGGTTCACAGATTTCCATAATTCATTTGCCAATAATGTTGAACAGTTCGTGCTGTCCCAGGACACCATGTTTTGATTTTGCCAGAAGAAGGTTATTAAAAATATAGCAACAAGCCGGGCGGTGGCGGCGCACGCCTTTAATTCCGGCACTCGGGAGGCAGAGACGGGGATCTTTGTGAGTTTGAGGCCAGCCTGGTCTACAGAGCGAGCTCCAGGACAGCCAGTGAAACACAGAGGAACCCTGTCTCGAAAACAAACATAACATAAATAAATAATAAAGCAGTGGTTGCATGTAAACACATAACTCCATTTATAAGAAGTCACATCTGACCCAAAGCTCTGAGATTTTTGTTTGTTTTTGTTTTGTTTTTGTGTTTTTAGACAGGGTTTCTCTGTGTAGCCCTGTCTGTCCTGGAACTAGCTTTGTAGATTAGGCTGGCCTCGAACTCACATTAAAACTGAGCCTGGACTTAGCCCCAACCTCCTGCTAACACTGCCTCCTAGTCTACTTAGAGCAGTGGTTCTCAGTTTTTCTAATGCTTCCACCCTAAAGTTCCTCAGGTTGTGCTGACCCCCAGCCATAAAATTATTTTCCTAGCTACTTCATAACTGTAATTTTGCTACTGTTATGAATTGTGATGTAATTATCTGTGTTTTTCTGATGGTCTTAGGCGACCCCCGTGAAAGGGTTATTTGACCCCTAATGGGTCGAGACCCACAGGTTGGAAATGCTGACTTAGCAGAATATTGGACTGGAGGAAAGAGGAGGCCTCTTAACTTTCTTCTCTGGGTTTTTATTAAGTCCCACGGCAGATGCTCATTGGCAGGTATCCAGGGAGATGGTGGACCCTGATTTCCTGGGTCAGATTGCTCATCTTTGTTCATCCTTGGGTGAAGGAATGAGCCACACCCAAACCATATCTATTGGGACTAGGAGTGGGTCCCAAAGGAAATCCCAGAGTGCTGTTAGGAGAAGATTAGAGGAAGCTGGAGAGCCGGCTCATCAGTTAAGAGCACTTCCTGCTTTTGCGGAAGACCGAGTCCCCAGAACTGGTGTCAGGGTTAGGCTTACAACCACCGGCCTGCGACTCCAGCTCCAGCACAAGCTGCTTTCTTCTGGCCTCGGCAGCCATCTGCATGCTCCTGCACGCACGCTGACAGATCCGCGGGTATGCATAAGTAAATAACCAGAAATACGATTTAAAGAAAGAGGAGAGAGGGCTGGCTAGCTGGTTCTGCAGGTAAAGAAGATTCTTATCTCAAAACCGGGGACCTGAGTTTGGTCCACAGGACCCAGATGGAGGAATGAGAGAATGGACTCCCACACTCTGTCCTTTGCTCTGCACACGTGTGAGCCCCTCCCCCAGGATAAGCATAAAAATGAAATGAGTAAATGAGAGATCACTGGAGAGCAACTCTCCTTGTCGGCTCTCCTGCTTGCAAAGGATCCAGCTGTCTTCCAAGGTCCAGTGGCTTCTCCCCAGAGGAAGAGAAATCAGACACCCTCATTCACCGCTACTGCCCGAGTCCAGCAGTGGCCTCAGCTTTCTTCCCAGGGGGCCTCAACTTAAAAGAGAATGTGAGAGCAGTCCTGGCAGCACTAAGTGGACTTGTGGGCTGAGAAAAAGAGCACCGGAAGTTGGGAGGGAGGCATGGGAAGTTCGGAGGAGTTGGAAGGGGGAGAAGGAGGCGGTTTTGATCAAAACATATTGTACACATGTATGAAATTCTCAGTGAAAAAAGAGAGGGAATGTGACTTGAAAGGGAACCCCAGCTTTTCAAAGGGAAACATTGTTAGCAGCAGAACAGCAGCACACAGAAAGAAGGCTGAGGAAACTGAAGCTGGGTGATGACTGGTGCCTGTAAAGACAATGCTCAAATGGCCAGTCCAGCCAGGGCTCTTCACCAAAACTCTGTCTTAAAAGTGGGTGGAGGGATGTAGCTCAGTGGTAGAGTGCTTGCGTAGCATGCGGGAGGTCTGGAGTTCAATCCCAGTATTGCATAAACCGTGGTGGTGCACCCGGCACTAGGAGAATAAGAATTTCAAAGTCATCCTTGGTTGCATCGCCCGGGCTACATATGACTGTGTCTCAACAAACCAGCTGGAGGTGGGGGTATGTGGCAGGGTGGAAGCGTGTACCCTCTGGCACCCTCAAATCACACAACAATCTGTAGCCACCTTTAGTGGGCCACTAAGTTCCTGCTTGGTTACAAGGCCAGGAACTTCGATGGTTGTCTTTCATAATCACTAAAACGCAAGATTTCTTTTTATGTTTTCAAAGACAGGTAATTCTATGTGACCCACAATTCCCTATGTAGAACAGGCTGGCCTGGAACTCACCTCCTGGGTGCTGGGACTAAAGGCTTTGCCACCACACCCTGCCCACGATCCTTTAATGTTATAGAGAAGATTATTTCCATCGTTGGTAGTTTGCCAATATTTCTAAACCACCACCACCAATGCCACCACTGCCGCTGCTGACGCCGCCACCGCCGCCTCTGCTGCCACCACCACCACCAGAAACCTAGGACTCAAGATGGGCAAAAGACATCTATGCTGGGCTGGTTAGGTGGCTCACTGAATAGAGATGCTCGCTGTCAAGTCTACCTACCTGAGTTTGATCGCTGAACCCACATGGTGGGAGGGGAGAACTGACTCCTGCAAACTGTACACACGTTCTGTGTGTTCTGTCCCGGTTTGTGTCAGGCATTCTTTGACGCCTTGGTTTGACCACATCACACTCCCTCAGTCTTAGCTCTGCCGCAGCATCTTTTGGAGAACGTCCCCTGTGATGTAGTCTGGTGCAGTCTGGTGTAGTAAGGAGCTAGCTAGGACTCCTTTGGTTGGCAAGGCTAAGCTTGGGATTTGCTCAGAGCTCCTTGGCAGCCGTGCTTAGACTGTGCCTCAGAGGGAATCATTAAGGAGGCTTCTTGTTTGTATTTCCAGTGGTTGATCTGGCTGTCGTTGAGTGGAGGCATCTAGAGGAACCACACACGGGCTCTTTGTGCATCCTGGATTTCCTCAGTGTCTGGATTCTGAGGGTGAAAACAAGAAAAGGGGGCACAGGAAAACTGCTGTGTCTTTTGTTTGGTTTGGAGATAAGAGTCTCACTATATAGCCTAGGGTAGCTTCTTCCAAGTTCTGGGGTTACAGGAGTGTTCCACCCTACCTGGCCTATGTCACTGTCTTTGATGACCCCATGGTAGTGCAGTATCTCATCTCCAATCTTCTATAAAAGAAGAGGAAGGCACAAGAAGTCACATTTCTTGATGACAGGGATGTTGGCAATTTGTGTATATATATATATATATATATACACACACACACATATATATGTATATATATACATATATATGTATATACATACGTGTGTGTATGTATGTGTATGTTCATGTGTATGCTTGTGTGTGGAGGCCAGAGATCAATCTCACATGTTTCTTAGGAGCCACCTGCCTTGTTTTTGAGGCAGGGTCTCTCACTGGGACCTTAGGATAGCCTGCTTGGCTGGCTAGCAGGTGCCAGGGTCCTCCTGACTCCAATTGTCTAAGGCCAGGATTATGGGAGCATGCCATGTCTGGCCTTTCATCTGGATGCTAGGGATTGTACTCAGGCCTTCCCTCATGCTTGCTGGGTGAGTACTCTACTGCCTGAACCATCTCTCCAACCCTTGTAGACATATTTTCAAAGCAACAGCTGTGCCCCTCTGTGTTTGACTTATATGAGCCCAGCCTTCATCAGCTCTTAGCTACATTGCCTGTGGTCTGGCTGTCTTCCCCTCATGTATTTGTTGTTTTTTTGTTTTGTTTTGTTTTTCCCCTTGAAGTTTTATTGTTTTTGCACTTAGAAATTTACGTTTATTTATTGTGTGTGTGCCTGCCCCCATGTGTAGAGGTCAGAGAACAACTTTGGGGGTTTAAGTCTTTCCACTATGTGGGTCTTGGGGATTGAACCCCAGTTGCCAGCTTTGGCCGCAAGCACCTTTTCCTGTGAGCCACTTCACCGTCCTCTCTCCTTAGATTTTAAATTATTTTTTCAATGGCTCGGAACGTATATTGTCAGAGCAATTGTGTTGTCATTGCTATTTGAGACAGTGCTGTAGCCCAGGCTGGCCTCAGACTCCCAATTCTGCTTCCTCTACCTACCGAGGGGTAGGATTACAAACATTGGCCCCCACATACAGTGTTATGCAGTACCAGAGATGGAAACCAGGGCCTAATACATCCTAGGCAAGCATTTAATCAACTGAACCACACACCTAGTCCCCATCCCTAGGTTTTTAGATGACATGGGACACAGAGATGTTAAGTAAACTGCTGGCAACTTAGCTAAACCTAAGTCATTTGCTCTCAGATGTAACCCTGACAGATGCCTGTAGCTGGCGCTGCAGCTGGGCCCTTTACTAGGACAAGGGAGAACCTGAAGTTGTGCAGTGCTACAGCACTGGAACATTCTTTTGTTGCTCAATGCTTTAGAAAGGCCCTGCAGCTGGGGACAATGTTGGACAGCCTTTGTCTCTGGCTGGCTGGAGATGGACTCTTCTCATTCCTTCTCCTGTGCACTTGACACCCAGATCTGTGCTACAAGCTCCAGGAGGGATGGGGGTCCATGAGGGATGAAGAGAAACATTCCATGGTACCAGAGGAACTGGTTGTTTTATCGTTGGTACAGTGGCTGTGCCTTAATCTACTGCTGTTTCAGCCAGCAATTGTGACTCCCCAGTTACTGGCCTGATTCTCTGGCAGCAGCCCGGCTGCTCAGGCCACAGCCTGGCAGGAATTCTGTTCCCACAGGCACCAGCTCTGTTGCTGTCACTAAAGGTAGCTTTAACTAAGTCTCTATCATTCTATTTACAAATAAGACTTGAGATTCAAAGGCTGGGGTGAAAACCTACTGGCTCAGAGAGGTTGAGTAGCAACTAGCTGACCTTCTCTCTTTGCTGGCATCTCCCAAACAGCATGTCCTTCTGTTCCACTAAAACAAAAAAAGCTGCACTACTCCAAGTCACTCCCTACTACTTCCAGAGCATCTCTCTATCTCTTCCAGATGTCCTCTGATGCTCTATGATTACTTTCTGTCAACTAGTTACTAACTCAGCCACCTGACCCAAGGTTAGTTTTATTTAATTAATACAAATGCTAACTCAGGGTTCACAGTGTGATCAAATATCCCCCAACATTTCCTGTTGCTAGAGTTTTCCTGCCTGGCCCACAGTCAGGCAGATCTCTTTCACCTGCCAGTCCCACAGCCGTTCAGACCCGACCCAGTAAACACAGAGACTTATATTGGTTACAAACTGTATGGCCATGGCAGGCTTCTTGCTAACTGTTCTTACAGCTTAAATTAATCCATTTCCATTAATCTATACATTGCCACATGGCTCATGGCTTACCGGCATCTTCACATGCTGTTTGTCATCGTGGCGGCTGGCAGTGTCTCTCTGACTCACCCTTCCACTTCCCAGCTTTATTCTCCTCCTTGTCCCGCCCATACTTCCTGCCTAGCCAATGGCCAATCAGTGTTTTATTGACCAATCAGCAACACATTTGCCATACAGAACATCCCACAGCAATTTCCCCCTTCTTGTCTAAAAAAGGAAAAGTTTTAACTCTAACACAGTAAAATTATATACAGTAAGAACAATTACTAAGTAAGGGTTACATTCACAATGTCCAGTCCATTTGTCTTTGGCAAATTCAGAAAAACTACTCTATTATTTATCATATCTTGGTGAATCCAAAGTTTGATACCTAATTCACTTTCTATCCTAACTTGTAATACCAACCCCAAACGGATTTGTTTTTAGACCTCAAAACATTTTTTTTAGGTGAACAATTTAAGCTTTTATGTCTCTCAACTTTACACAATGAGTTTTTTCTACTGAATTTGGTAACACAACTGCAACTACAACTATCTTGTCTCCCACTCCATCAGAGACCTGAGAAGAATGTATTACCTGAGTAAACAGGAAACACAGAGCAAACATCTTCCAAAACTGAAAGCAGCTGGCTGCCTGGACAGTCAGCCAAAGTTTCTCTGCAACATTGGTGTATCCACCTTTGGTCTATGGGCCTAGAATATCTGACAGATTTTTCTGGGAAGCAGGAATTTTGAAGGACTGTCCTATCTTGTCTTGGCAAGAAAACTTAAACATTTTGAATCATATGTAGCAGATTGTGGAGAAGTTATAGGACCATAATCTACTAAATACACCTGGGGTGCACAAACTTAGTTCCTAGTTACCTGTTTCAGACTCAAACCCAAAATCACATACAGGGAGCTAGATGAAGCCTATTTCTAGAATTAGTTAGTACTCTATATGACCATTAATATCATGACAGAAAGTTTAAAGATATATAATATATGTTATATATGTAAACGTACATATATACATAATAGTCTAATAAATTTAGAGATAAAAATTATACCTTCAGAAAAGTTTCAAAGAGTAAAAATAAAACCAAAAGATCATGATATTAGTGACAATAGAATAGTCCCTTAATTTTAGTTTTTGTTCTGTCTCATATCAGGTGGCTCTTCTGACATGAGACAGAGACTTTGGATTTTCCTTTTAACAAGCATGCTTGGGTTTAGAGAAAGAGAGAGCCATGCTCCAACTCCAAACCCAGCTTTGATTGGGACCACAAAAAGACCATTTGCCTGTTGCAAGTCTTTCTTTGTCCTGTCAGCCAGCTCCCAAATAATGACACGGAGACTTCTTATTAATTATGAAAGCTCAGCCTATAGTTTAGGCTTGTTTCTAACTAGTTCTTAACAATTTAAATTAACCAATTTCTATTAATCTATGTGCTGTCATATGGTTCATGGCTGTTACTTCTCCTGCTGCCTGACTTGCTTGTTCTCCATCTCTTGGCATCTCCACTTTCTTCTTCCCAGAGTCCTCTCTGCCCTGAAAATCCTGCCTACCTATTAGCCATTCGGGTTTTTATTAAATCAGTCTGATTGACACATCTTCATAGTGTACAAAAAGATTATTCCACAACATTTGACTTTTATGTTTGTAGAGAGCAGCAGCAACAGATATTTGGGAAGATTTATGAAATTTTATCCTATTGGAAATGTGCTATACCATAAATTACTCTTTTTCTTGGGACATTTTTCTCTGGATGATTCATTCTTCTTCTTCTTCTTCAGATGTCTCATTTGTCCAGTGGTCAGATTCCTTAGTTGGATGTTTTATTCTCCTGAAAAGACAAAAACAAAATACTTCTCCAACCCTAACTTTTAGGATTTCCTTTTTTGTCAGGTTATATCTTTGTTAAGACAAAAATTTTTTTTGGCAACATAAAAAGTATTATCTTTAATAATAAAAATTATTATTATTTTTTCATACTTGATCAAATGAAAGGCATTTGTTACTCTTAGAAGTTAGTTTGAATTGAAAGACCAAGGTGTTTGATAAAGAATTTGAAGTTAATAAAGCACTGTATAATCTATCTTTGGGGGGGTCTTTATTACCCCTTTCTGTTTACTAAGCATATCTTTTAAAGTATGATTAGATCTTTCTATATCTGCTTGTCCTGTAGGATTGTGTGGCATACCTGTAATATGCATTATGTTGTAATATGCTAAAAACTATTTCATTTTGCTAGAGACATATACTGGAGAGCATTGTCAGACTTAATTTGTACAGGTATCCTCATAATGGCCATGACTTCTAATAAATGTGTAATTGCAAAATCAGCCTTTTCAGAACATGAAGCAGTTGACCATTGAAATCCTGAATATGTATCTATGGCATGGTGCACATACTTCAATTTTCCAAACTCTGTAAAATGAAACACATCCATTTGCCAAATTTCATGTTTTTGAGTACTCTTTGGGTTACTTCCTGCAGGTAATGGAGTTTGATTATGTAGAAAGCAAGCAGGACATTTCCTTATAATTTTTTTTGGCTTGTTGTGATAGAAAATAATGATAGACAAAAGGGATAGAAAAATATCTTTCTTCAAACCTTTGCTGTGAACATAGTGTTTCTTATGAAATTCTGAGGCTCCTAGCACATTTCCTACCAATAACTGATCAATTTCATCATCTTGTGCTAGAGGGCCTGGTAGACCTATATGGGATCTGATATGTGTTATATACAAAACATAATTTCTAATTTTGATTACTTGTTGTAGTTGAATAAGTAACAAAGTCAATTTTGAATCATCTGGAATAAATTCAGCAGTTTCAATGTGCAAAACAACTCTGCATATTGAGAGTCAATAACTATTTTAAGTGGTTCTGGAAAATCTAATGATACCATGAGAATAATATATAATTCTGATTTCTGAGCTGAATCATAAAGACTTTGAGCCACTTTATTTAAATTTCCTGACTTATAACCTGCCTTTCCTGATTTATTTGCATCAGTATAAAGTGTAGGGGCTCCAGAAATTGGTGTTCCCTTTATTATATGAGGGAGAATCCAATTAGTTCTTTTAATAAACTGAAATCTCTTGCTTTTGGGATATTTATTTCTAATCTCTCCCAAAAAAATTACTGCAAGCTGTTTGCCAGTGTTCAATTTTCTGTTCATAATGAAGCAATCTCAGCATTAGTAAATGGTACCACAATTTCTGCTGGGTCTACTCCTGCTAATTGATGAAGTCTCATTTTTTCTTTCAGAGTCAACTCAGAAAGCTTTTCTAAATAGATATTTAACTTTTCACTCTGTTTGTGTGGTAAAAAATATCCATTCTAATATATTATCTTCTCTCTGCATACGAATTCCTGTGGGAGAATGCATAGAAGGTAAAATAACCAGAATACGATCAGGCTCTAGATCTAAGTGATCCACATGTTCATCCTATAATTTCTTTTCTACCAGAGTCAATTCTCTTTCAGCCTCAGCTGATAATTTTCTTCAACTATTTAAGTCCTTATCACCTCATCAGGCTTGAAATAAATTACTTAATTCTTGAGTTGTTAATCCAATTGAGGGATTAATATCTCCCAGTAATTTTTGAAAATCATTAAGAGTTCGTAATTGATCTCTCCTGATTTGTACTTTCTGTGGTTGAATTTTCTGTAAATCTATCTTATTTCCTAGGTAATTAATAAAATCTCCTCTTCATGTTTTCTCAGGAGCAGTTTGTAATCCCCAGCAAGGCAAATTTCTCTTTACTTCATCAAACATTTTTTTTTCCTTAAAGTATCTGTGTCTAAATCAGCCAGCAAAATATCATCCATATAATGGTAAATTATAGATTGAGGAAACTGTTTATGAATTATTTCTAATGGTTGTTGTACAAAATATTGACATAAGGTAAGGCTTTTAACATTTTTTGTGGAAGAATTTTCCATTGATATCTCTTAACAGGCTGGGGATTATTGTAAGTGGGCACTGTGTAGGCAAATTTTTCACTATCCTGTTCTTGTAAAGGTATAGTGAAAAAACAGTCTTTTAAATCAATCAGTATAATAGACCATCCCTTAGGTAATGAAGAAGGCAAAGGAATTTCAGACTGTAAAGAGCCCATTGACTGAATCACCTTATTTATGGCTCTGAAATCTGTTACCATTCTCCATTTTTCAGAGTTCTTTTTAATAACAAATATAGGAGAATTCCAAGGACTACTGGTCAATTTTTCAATATGTTGAGCATTTAGCTGCTCCTATACTAGCTGTTCTAAGGCCTGTAATTTTTCTGATGTCAAAGGCCATTGTTCCATCCACACAAGTTTGTCAGTTAACCATTTTAAAGGTAGGGATGTTGGAACCTTTGAAAGATCAACAGCTGCTGTGCCCTGTTTGTGTACAACCTGAATAGTCTGTGACTGTTCTTGATAATACCTTTTAATATTTTTCTCAGAAGCATACATTAATTTATGGTTTGTTTCTGAGACTGGAGGAATGTTAATCTGTGTTTTTCATTGCTGCAATAAATCATGTCCCCATAAATTCTTTGCTGTGTTAGTCACATATAGCTTTAATTTTCCTATTTGTCCTTCTATACACTTGATCCATCTTGCATTTTATTTTATCTGAGATAAAATTCCAATCCCTAGAAGCTGAACATTCACTTACCGAAAAGGCTAATCTGGCTGCTGAAGATTTTGGTGAAATTGTTTTTACATCTGCACCTGTGTCCACCAAACCCTCAATTTCAATGCCATTTATTTGTATTTTTAGCCTTGGTCTTTGATCATTCACAGATATTTGCAAAAATATTTGTTTTGTGGTCTCTCCTGAAATTTCGTTTTATCTACTGAAGCTGTTCTGTCATCCAGAGCAGTATGTTTTTTTTAACAACAGGTATTAAGTCTTTTAATTGTTCTGTGGATGAGTTTCTCCAATGCTGACATGGAATGATAGAACCAAATTTGACATGGAGGCCTTTGAGAGGCCCTTAAGGTATTTTCCAATGGCAAAGGGTTATCTTGCCTGTCCCACGTTGATCTGTATTCATTAGTCCAATGCCAGCCTTTGCCACACCTTCTGCATATTCCAGAAGGCTGGGGCCTTCTGTTTGGATTATATCTAGAAAAAAAAATGTTTATAGGAATGCCTTGCCTACAATCCCTTTTCAGATGACTTGGTTTACCATAATTAAAACATCTGATCTTTTGATTTTTCTTAGCATT
Source organism: Peromyscus eremicus (assembly GCF_949786415.1). Classification (NCBI taxonomy): domain Eukaryota; kingdom Metazoa; phylum Chordata; class Mammalia; order Rodentia; family Cricetidae; genus Peromyscus; species Peromyscus eremicus. Next base: position 143,718,532 of record NC_081419.1, on the reverse strand, counting down.
TTTAGAAATAATTTCTCCTATCCAAGTATCATCATAAGTGTGAGATCCAATATCAGCTGTATTTCTTTTGGATCCATTCATCCATGGATGCTGACCTTGCCTTTAAAGGCCTAATTACCTTTTGCATTCTGAATTAGCATTTTCAAAAGCCAAAGATTCAGTTAATACTTGTCTAACTTCTGGATCCGATATCATTCTCTTTACAGCTGAAGTCAATCTTTGTTATAAATCAGTGAAGGCTTTTTTTGGGCTTCAGTCCTCTTTCCTGATTCTTCAAGCCTGTCCCAAGCATTCAAAGCTGCTGTACAGCATAGAACCAAGGTATAATCATCAAATATAGAATGTTTTTGCAAATCAGCATACCGGCCCTCACTGAGAACCTGATCTTGGGAAATTTCTTACCTCTAGCCATACTTCATTGTTCTATGACCCTACCTTCCTCTCTCTACCATGTTTTCCATTGTAACTGAGGACCAGCTTCCAATATTGCTGTAGCTAAATCTTTCCAGTCTTGTGAAATAATTCTGTTCCTAGTTGCCCATGAATTTAACATCTGCTTCACAAAGGGTGAATGTATGGCATATGAAACAACAGCTTTCTTAAATCCCTTCAAATCTAACATTTCTACAGATCCTAATTATTCTGTATAGCTTTTGGGGTGCCTATCATCTGGTGGTTGTTCTTGTAACTGGATAAGTTAAGGTTGATTTTATAATAACCTTAGGCCTCTCTTCAGTTTCACAATGCAATAATATGGTAGGTTGTGCTTTAAATTCTTCTGTCTGTGTCTGAGTATTTTTCTTATTTTTATCAGTAGGTCTTTCTAAAGCTTGTGTCCTATCAAAAGTAAGTCCTTCTAAGACTTGTATCTTATCAGTCAATTTTTATTTTCATTAGTAAGTCTTTCTAAGGCTTGTATCTTATCAATAATTTTTTTTTCTTATTTTTATTGGTGAGTCTTTCTAAGGCTTTTATCTTAACAGTAGTAAGTCTTTCTAGAGCTTGTACCTTATCAGTCAAATTATCATATTTGACACAGTTATCAAACTAAAGGATAAAATATTAATTATCAAACTGATAGTAATCACAATTGACATTATATCAATCTCAACTAAGTCATTTAAATTTTCCACTTTCAAACCATCCATAGTAGCATTATAGAGGGTCCTAGTGCCCTGCATTGTGATGTGCCCCATTCTTAACACGGGAAAAAATTTTCTTTTTAATATTATTTAACTCTTCTCTAAAGGACTTCCTAGGTATTTCACCAAATCTGCTGACTTCTCAGTTTGTTTGAGGTGTTGGCGTGAACTCAAGCTCCTCCCAAAAATTCCAAGCATGGCCGGGCGGTGGTGGCACACGCCTTTAATCCCAGCACTCGGGAGGCAGAGCCAGGCGGATCTCTGTGAGTTCGAGGCCAGCCTGGGCTACCAAGTGAGTTCCAGGAAAGGCGCAAAGCTACACAGAGAAACCCTGTCTCAAAAAACCAAAAAAAAAAAAAAAAATTCCAAGCATGATCTCGCTTTCCAGAGTTCTGGCAACTGCGGCAGAGCTGGCTGGCGTGACTTCTCTATCCATGTGGTTGTGCCATGTGTTGGAGTACCAAATGCTGTTTTATCTTTGGCTCAATGGCTGTACTTTAGTCTACTGCTGTTTCAGACAGCAATTGCAACTCTGCAGTTATGTGCCTGCTTCTCTGGCAGCAGCCTGGCTGTACAGGGTGCAGCCTGGTGGGAATTCTGTTCCTGCAAGCACTGGTTCTGCTACTGCCACTGAAGGTAGCTTTAACTAAATATCCATTGTTCTATCTATAAATAAACTGGAGACTCAAATGCTGGGGTGAAAACCTGCCAGCTCAGAGAGGCTGAATAGCAACTTAACCTTCTCTCCTTGCTGGCATCTCTGAAACAGCACATCCCTCAGCTCCACCAAAACAAAAAAAGCGGCACCACTCCAAACCCCTCCCTACTACTTCTGGTGCATCTCTCTATCTCTTCCAGATGTCCTCTGATGTTCTATGATTATTTTCTGTCAACTAGTTGCTAACTCAACTTCTAGACCCAAGGTTAATTTTATTTAACTAATGTAAAATGCAAACTCAGGGTTCACAGTGTGATCGAATATTCCCCAACACCTGGTTATAGCATGTATTGGACTGGCTTATGTCCTCCTGACTAGATATGCCTACCAGAACCCCAAGTGTGAGCCAGTTTGGAAGGTAAGCCTGTAGGTGTCATACAGATAGCCTCTGAGAAGATGCCATCCGGTTAGTGTGGGCCGTAAGAGATATCAAAGAGAGAGGAGTCAAAGGAAGACAGGCAGAGGTGGAGTGATATGGCTTCAAGCCAAGGAACACTAGAAAGAGCCAAAAGCTGGAAGAGTGCAGCCCTGCCCATGCTTTGGCCTGGAACTTTAAACTTCCAAATCTATAAGAGAATAAAATCTTTAAAAGAAGATTTATTTTAATTCTCTATGTATGAGTGTTTTGCTTAAATGTATACATGCACACCACATGTATACAGTACCCATGGAGGCTTGAGGGTGTTGGGTCCCTGGAACTGGAGGTTCAGAGGGTTGTAAGCCACCCAGTGGGTGCTGGTAACCAAATCTAGGTCCTCTGGAAGAGCAGCGGGTGCTTTTAACCACTGAGCCATCTTTGGTGCCCCAAGAGAATACCACTATGGTAACCTCTTATCCTCAGCCATAGAAAAACACACAGAGGCACTCTAAAGCCTTAAGAAAGCCAAGCCTGGTAGCACAGGCCTTTTATTTTGGTACCAAGAAGGCAGATGCAGAGGCAGGTGGATCTCTGTGGGTTTGAAGCCAGCCTGGTCGACACAGTGAGCTCCAGGTTAGCCATGGCTACGTGAGGAGACCTTGTCTCATGTAAAAAGAAAAAAAAAAAAAGAATAGGACAGAAACATTTGATGTGGTCCCCCCTCAAGAGGCCTGGGACTCTGCCAGGGGCTGTGTGGAGGCTGCATATCAGGGCCTCAGTTTATCTGCATTCTCAGCTTCTTTAACACACACACACACACACACACACACACACACACACACACACACACCAGTGACAGGCCTGTCTCTGCATGGTGACACAGGCCTTGCTTTCTGCTGTCAGCAAGCCTCAGCAAGCCAGGAACTCTGGCCTCCCTGATGACAAGGGGTGACTTGAGTGGATCCTGCTTGTCAGGGTGCAGGACCAGGGTCACGATTTTCTGTTGAAGAAAGAGTTTCCGGGTTTGATAAATGACTGTCTGATGCTGGCAGCCATGCCGGCTAACCCCCAGCGCAATGGTCATCGTAATCGGAGAGGGGCTGGAGGCTGAGGCCCTGTGGTCCTCCCTGGCTCCAGCCTCATTCTGCCCAGCTAACCCTTCCTGGGCTATAATGCTGGAAGAAGCAAGGTGGCACTCTGCCAAGGAGGGATCTTGGGGTACCTGGGGCCTTGTGGGGAGCTGCAGACAGACCGGCACGCGGAGGGAGATGTACACAAAGTGGAGAGAGGAGAGTGCCTGGCTGATGGGGCCTGTAAGTTGTGTGACCCCAGGTGCCCAGGCCTCAGGCCTGTGAAAGGGTAGCCATTGCACAGTAGTAGCCCCACAATCCCACAGGATCTTCTCATTTGTGTGTGTGTGTTAAAATATGTAAAGAACATAACACTTACCATCTCAGCCATTTTAAGTGTATGGTTTGTAAATGGCATTATTCATATTTTAGCGCCTAATTATTTTTCCTTCTGTGATGTTGGGACTTGAACCCAGGGTCTTCCTTGCCCATGTTAGGCAAGTGTGCTCTACCACTTTTAGTCTCTATTCTCTAGCCTGCAAAGTTTGAAACGTCTCAGAGATGACCTCTGTGTTCTCAAGGGGGCCCGAGGGATTTAAGACGTGTCTTCCTGCAGAGCTCTGCTTTCTGCTTCCTCTTTCTTATCTCTGTTTTCCCCAAAGGCTGCTTTCCAACTCCAAATCAACCCAGAGGACTCTGGAGCTGGCTCAGTTGGTCAAATGCTCCCAGTGCAAGCCCTGCGACCTGAGTTCAGATCCTCAGCACTTTGTAGATGGCAAACATCAACAATCCCAGCACAGGGTGGTAGACACAGGAGGATTCCTGGGTGGCCACCCAGGCTGGCTGACTCAGTGAGCTCCTGGGTCAGGGAGAGACCCCATGTCAAACAACAGGGTGGAGAGTGACTGGGGGAGATACAAGATGCCAAACTCTGGTCTCTACACTCGCCATGTGTGCACATGCACACTACACAAGTTCACACGTCAACAGGTAAGGCTAATCCACACACACACACACACACACACACACACACACACACACACACACAGATGGAGAGAGAGAGAGAAGCACTGAGATCCATTTTTGAGTGTGGTTTTCATGAGACAAGGTTAGCTCAGGCTGGTTTTGGACTTGTGGTGAGCCTCCTGCTTCAGCTTCCCAAGGGCAGAGGTGACAGCTGTGAGTGACTGTGCCCATCTAGGCCCTGAGGTCTTAATTGGCCATTTCTTAGGAAGGACACAGAGAGCACAGTTTTACAAACCAACCAGCACATGGAGTTTAAGGGTTTGGCTGCCACTGCTCTGCCTTAGCAGGTTTAGCTTAGCCCCTTCCATCCTGACGCCACAGTTTGCAGTGTCTTTAGGGAGCAGCCTTGCCCACTCTCAAGTTTCTGCATGGACCAAGGCTCCATGCCATTAAGAATCAGCAACATCATCACCTGCATTTTATAAAGAGGGACTGTGAGACGGTAAGAGGTTCGTATATCATGACCAGCGTCAAGGTCAAACAGCTGGTTTGACCAAAGTTTATGTCCTTAGCTACTCTAGAATAAGGTTGTAATGCTGAGCCACGTATGGTGACACATAACTGTAACCTATACTCAACAGAGTCAGGAGGCGGAAGCGGGAAGATTGCCACCAATTAGAGCCCAGCACAATCACATTGTTAGCTTCAGCTAGTCAGGGCTGCATAGTGAGAGTCTGTCTTTAAAAACAAAACAAAACAAAATGAAAGCCAAAGGTGGTGGTGCACAACTTTAATTCCAGCACTCGGGAGGCAGAGGCAGGCAGATCTCTGTGAGTTCGAGGCCAGCCTGGTCTACAGAGTGAATTCCAGGACAGCCAGGGCTACACAGAGTTTGAAAAACAAAACAAACAAACAAAGGTTATACTTTATCTCTGCTTAGTTTCTTTTTCCTGTTTCTGTGGTATAATACTCTGACCAAGACAACTGAAGGGAGAAAGGGTTTGCCTTTGCTCACAGTTCCAAGTTAAAGTCCATCACCGTGGAAGGTCATGTGCAGGAGCTGGAAGAAGCTGGACCAATGTCTTCACATCTGGGAAGCAGAGATGAATGTTGGTGCTCAGTTTGTTCTCTCCATGTTTTTTTTTTTTTTTTTTTTTTTTTTTTTTTTTTTTTTTGAGACAGGGTCTCACTGTGTAGACCCAGCTAGCCCAGAACCCTGATCTGTAGACCAGACTGCCCTTGGTTTACAGAGATCTGCCTGCCTTTGCCTCCCAAGTGCTGGAATTAAAGATGCGTGCCAGTGGTGGCACCCATTCCAGTTTATACAGTCCAGGATCCCCAGCCAGGGAATGACACCCCCCACAGTGGGTGGATCTTCTCACCTCAGTTAAAGCAATCAAGATGATTCCCCAGAGGCATGACTAGAGAACAGTCTACCAGGCGAGTCTAGGTTCTGTCAATTGACAACACCAACCATCACAGCCTCCATTCTAGATCTTTCCTAGCTCCAGCTTTGCCCATTCACTGTCTCGGCCTGCGTTGGTTACCTTTTCAATGGTTGTAACAAAATACCAGCTAGAAGCCACTTAGGGGGGAAGGATTTATTTTGGCTCACCATGGTGGGGAAGGCAGGGGAGGGTGGCTTTTGGCTGTGGTGGCAGGAGCATAAGGCTATCCCATACTTCTCTGCATCAGGAAGCAGAGCTGGGGCAGGAAATGGGGCTGGGCCATAAACCTGGAGGTGGGTCCCCAGCAACCTACTTTATCTAGCTAGGCCCCATCTCCTAAGTGTTCCACAATCTCCCAAAACACCACCACAAACTAGGGACCAAGTGTTCAAATGCAAGGACCCATGGGGGACTTTTCACATGCAAATCATAACCCTACTCGAGTGTCTAATAAGCAACTGAGATGGTTTTTAAAAATACTAGCATATTTTTGCATTACAGCTTTTTCCAGGGAGTGGAGCTAAATTTTCCACTTCTTGAATAGGGGTTGAGTTGGTAATTAGCTTATACCTGATGCAATATAGTCCTGACTGGATTGATGGAATATGACTTGTGAGACTAGGTACTGAGATACTGTGATTCTTGCCTTGACCTTTGGGTGGCTCAGGGGCAGCAAGGAATTGAAGTTCCCTGCCAGTGGTTGTGTGGGGGTGCTATTTTGGAAATGAGTCAGGTGCCATTTTGGAAGTGGGTTGGGTGCCATTTTGAAATGTGAAGGTGCCATTTTGGAAACAGTTGGGTGCCATTTTGGAAGTTGGTCCTTTGCCCCTAGCTGAACCTTCAGATCCTACAACCTCTGGTGACCTCTACACTCTCCTTCCTGAAAGGCCCTCGGGAGAATTGCCTCTGCTTTTCTGACTTACACTGACAGGGAAGTAATAAACATTTGTTCTTTTATGTGCTGACTTTATTATGTAACATTAGTTGATACAGCATTTCCAATGTGACATGTCAAAGGTGAACTTGTAATCTTCCCTCTGCTAGCATAATCCGCCCTGCTCAGGACACACCCGCGCCAGTCTTTTGATATTTTAAATCTCAGGTGAAGACCCTGAGGTCATCCTCAGGGCCTATCTTGCTTTCACAACACAAATCCACCATCAGGTCAATTGCCACGGTTCTAATTTAAAACCCAATCATGTCTTCCTACATCTTCAGTCGCCACCACCACCCTGGTCCACCCCAGCATCCTTTACTAGGCTGACTGTATCAGTCTCTACCCAACCCTCCTTCATTTGTGGTTCTGACAGTCAATTCCAAGTACAGTATCCAGAGGGATCCTTTAAAAACAGACCAGGGCTGGGAGATGGCTCCACTGGTGAAGTGTTTGGGGGCATGTATGGAGACCTGAGTTCAGATCTTTAGCACCCATGTAAAGAGGGGCCATGGTGGCACATGTCTGCTTGGGGAACCAGGGACAGAGAATCCCAGGGGCTTCCTAGACAGCCCATCTAGCTGGACGGATAAGCTCCGGGTTCAGTGGGAGGCCCTATCTCGAAGAGTAAATGCTTTGAGTGACTGAAGAAAACACCTGAAGTAGATTTCTAGCCTCCACATGAAAGCATGCACATGTGCGTGCACACGTACACCTGCACAACCATGTACATCCACTAACACACACACGGAAAACACCCTAAACCAGATTAGTCTATTCCGCTACAGTTAGTCTTCCTTCACACCTGTGAAGTGTTCTCTCCCTCCACTTCTTCAACCTTTGTTCAGATGCCACTTCTTGGTGAAGCCTTGGGTGACCCCTGGGCAGTCTCCAGTTTTTATTTCATTCATTTATTTGTGTTCTTTCTATTTTTCAGAACAGTAGTGTCTTAGGGTTACTATTGCTGTGATGAAACACCATAATCAAAAGAACTTAGGGAGGAAAGTGTTTATTTGGCTTACACTTCCACATCACAGTTCATCATTAATGAAGTCAGGTCAGGAACTCAAGCAGGGCAGGAACCTGGATGCAGGATCTGATGCAGAGGCCTTGGAGGGGTGCTGCTTACTGGCTTGCTCCCCAAGGCTTGTTCAGCCTCTTTTCTTTTCTTTTCTTTTCTTTTTCTTTTTTTCCTTTCCTTTCCTTTCTTTTCTTTTCTTTCTTTCTTTCTTTCTTTCTTTCTTTCTTTCTTTCTTTCTTTCTTTCTTTCTTTCTTTCTTTCTTTCTTTCTTTCTGGTGTTTCAAGACAAGGTTTCTCAGTGTAGCTTTGGCACCCTTTCTGGAACTTGCTCTGTACCCCAGGCTGGCCTCAAACTCACAGAGATTCACCTGGCTCTGTGTCCCGAGTGCTGGGATTAAAGGTGTGTGCCACCACCGCCCGGCTTCAGCCTCCTTTCTTATAGAACCCAGACCACCAGCCCAGGGGTAGCACCACCTACAATGTGCTGGGCCTTCCCCCATCAATCACTAATTAATAAAATGCCCTACAGGCTTGCCTGCAGCCTGATTTTATGAAGGCCTTTTCTTGGGATTTCCTCCTCATAGATGACCATAGCTTGTGTTAAGTCTACATAAAACCAGCCCATACAAACAACTTCTTTTCTTTTCTTTTTTTCGAGACAGGGTTTCTCTGTGTAGTCCTGACTATCCTGGGACTCGCTCTGTAGACCAGGCTGGACAACTCACAGAGATCACCCTGCCTCTGCCTCCGGAGTGCTGGGATTAAAGGCATGTGTCACCACCACCTGGCTACAAACAATTTCTTACAAAGGCAAGTTTGTTGTTGTCTAGTTTGTATGTTGTTGGATCCCCACCATCCTCCTTCTTGGCTATGAGTCCATTAAGTTATTATTTAATTATTATTATTGTATGTGTGTCCATGCACAAGTCATAGCACACGTGTGTTGGGTGTCAAAGGACAACTTCTAGGAGTTGGTTCTCTCTGCCACTGTGGCTTCTGGGGATAGAACTCAGGTCATTTAGACTTGCAGAGCAAGCATTTTTTATCCACTGAGCCATCTCACTGGCCCTGGTTTTGTTTTGAGAGCTGTGGCACTCAGCTTACATCAGAACCCCCTGGGAATGGTGAGCAATCCAAATGCCCAGGACACCCAGCACAATCATGGGCCCCCCACTGATGTCTGAAGGAACCCAGGAGGTAGGAAGAGGTACCCCTGTGAATCTCCGTTGCATTTGTCTCCCAATCTCTTTGAAAAATATATTATTTTTGCTTTAACAGAGGCAAGGAAAATAGTAAAGTACATCGAAATTGGTTTGTATTAAAAAAACTCCTCCGTACTTAGGGTAATAAATTAGAGACAGAGGATTCAATATAGGCTATAAATTGAATATTTTCGTGTGAGTAGAGTTGTAGTGAGTGTTCCTTGGGGGATTAGAGTTTATTTCCTAAGCTTTTGTTCACTACGTCATGAGTCTTTTCAATAAAATGATCTCTCTGGCTGATGGCTATGAACTCTCTGCAGTGAGGAAAGGGGGATTATGGGGTGTGGTTAACTTAGAAAGCAGCTCTGGGAAGATGCTTCATGGCCAAATATTTACTAAGGTCCCCTAACAGGCCTGGGTAACTTCAGAGTCCCTAGAGCAGTGGTTTTCAAGCTGTGGGTCACAACCCCTTTGTGGATCATGTATCAAATATCCAGCATATCAGATGTTTACGTTATGATTCATAACAGTAGCAAAATTACAGTTATGAAGTAACCACAAAATAACTTTATGGCTGGGGGTCACCACAACCTGCGGAACTGTATTAAAGGGTCGTAGCATTAGGAAGTTTCAGAACCACTGCCCTAGAAAGCCTGAAGGTGTAGGAGAACTCATTCCCTAGATGGTAAATCTACCCTGGTGGTAACAGTACTCATTCACTGGCCAAGTCTAATTGCCTTTTTAAGAATATTTCTTGTATTGGGGCTGGAGAGATAGCTCCACAGTTTAGGGTATTTATTGCTATTGCAGAGGACCTGGGTTTAATTCTCAGCACCTGCATGGTGGCTTACAACCATCTATGGCTCCACTTCTCAGTGATCTAACCCTGTCTTCCGGTCTCTTTGGGAACCAGGCACACCATGATGATACACTTACATATACAAAGACAAAACACTCATATGTGTGTGCCTATTGTTCTGGACCACTTTGTAGGTGCTGAGAATCAAACCCAGGTCCCCTTAACCACTGAGCCATCATCACTCCAGCAATCCCTGCCCCCCATTGCCTCTTAAAGGTACCCTCCATCAATGGTGTCACCAGCTTCATTTTTGGTTTTTGAGACAGGGTCTCAGCTCGGTAGCTGAGGGTGACTTTGAACTCCTGATCCTCCCGCCTCCACTTCCCAAAGTGCTGGGATTATAGGTATGTACCACAGTTCCTGGATTCCCTCAAGATTTTGAAAAGACAGACATTCAAACTGCAGCAGTCCGTCCACTCTAGTGGCCAGTCATGGGAGGCTGCCAAGTGCTTGAAATACGATTGGTTAAGACTCAATTGTGCTGTTCATGTAAATGTGCCTAGGAATTTGGAGACTTAGAACAGGAAAACAAACAAACAGCAAGTAAAGACTTTTTTTTCTTTTCTTTTTTAGACAGGGTTTCATGTATTCGGATCAGGCTGGCCCCCAACTTGCTATATAGCTGAGAATGACCTTGAATTCCCGATCTTCCTGTCTGTGCCTACCTTCTGGGTTCTGGGATATTGCAGCATGTACCACTAAGCTGGGTGTATAATGTACTGGGAATGGAATCCAGGACCTCCTGAATGGTAGGCCTCATTAAAAGATTTTTTATATTGATTCAATGTGGAATCAATACCTTGTGTTAATGAAATATACTTTAAAATTTAACTCTACCTGTTTTGATTTCATTCTATACAGTTGAATATTTCATTTGCATAGAACCATGCTAGAGGTGGGAAAACCTCTGCACTCATATTTGGAGAGATTTCCTTCCTTCCCTGGATTAGTTACTTTGCTGTTGCTGTGATAAAATGCCATGATCAAGTGTCTGATGGCAGAAAAAGCTTAGTTTGGCTTATGATTCTAGAGGCATAAGAGTTCATCATGGTGGAAAGCATGGCAGCCAGCCGGAGACTTGCTAACAGGAACAGGAAGCTGAGAGGTCACATACTGAAGCACAGTCAGGAGGCATGGGCAGATGTGAAGTGAGAGAAGTTCTGAACTCGCAAAGCCAAACCTCCAGGGCAGCGCCGTCCTGATTAGTCTTAACAATAAAAACTCGGAGCAGAGCAGGCTCCTTTGACCTGCTGTCTTCACCCAAGTTCCCAGGTAACTCCGAAGCTCTGGTCGGAGGTCCACACTCAGAGCAGCAAGGGATCGGAGCAGGCTCCCCTTTTCCCTCCCTCCTCCTCTGGCTCTCTCTTCCTTCCTTTCTCTTCCCCTCTGTTCTCTTTCCCACTTCTTCCCCTTCCCTCCCTCCCTTGGTTCCTCTCTCCCTCCCTCCCTCCCTCCCTTTCTTTTTCTCTTTCATTTTTCTTTTTCTTTCTTCTTCTTCCTCCTCCTCTTTTTTTTTTTTTTTTTTTGTGGAGATAGGGTCTTTCTCTGTAGCCCTCACTGGCCTGGCATTTGCTGCTCAGACCACACTGACGTCAAACTTCCAATTATTCTTCTACTTCTGTTTCCTGGTTCTGGAATTACAGACTTGTGCCATGTACTACCATGATGGGTAGGTGCTGATTCTCAACGTCTGATCTCAGAGGAGGAGGAGGAAGAGGAAGAAGAAGAGCAGCAGCAGAAAGGGGCGGCAACTGGAAGCCTTAGGCACACGGACATCTCAGGCCTCATTCCCAACCTCTTCCATCCTGGAGCAGGGCAGCCATTGTGTTCAGTCAGCCCCGATGAAGATGCTGCTGGCCCTTGGGACTGAGAACCTTTGGTTAATGTTGGAGCATCTTATCCTAACACCAAGACCCTGCCCCTCCTCCAGCATCTTCACTGGGCAGGCCCTGAGCTGTCCTCTTGCACAGAGGCAGGCCTTCTGTTTCCCGGAGGCCTGCCCTGGGTGGCCTGCCCTGGGTGGCCTGCCCTGGATGGCCTGCCTTGGGAGCCTGCCCTGGATGGCCTGCCCTGGACGGCCTGCCCTGGATGGCCTGCCCTGGGTGGCCTGCCCTGGATGGCCTGCCCTGGGTGGCCTGCCCTGGACCGCCTGCCCTGGGTGGCCTGCCCTGGGTGGCCTGCCCTGGACGGCCTGCCCTGGGAGCCTGCCCTGGGTGGCCTGCCCTGGGTGGCCTGCCCTGGGAGCCTGCCCTGGACGGCCTGCCCTGGGTGGCCTGCCCTGGACGGCCTGCCCTGGGAGCCTGCCCTGGATGGCCTGCCCTGGATGGCCTGCCCTGGGTGGCCTGCCCTGGGAGCCTGCCCTGGATGGCCTGCCCTGGATGGCCTGCCCTGGGAGCCTGCCCTGGGTGGCCTGCCCTGGGAGCCTGCCCTGGATGGCCTGCCCTGGACGGCCTGCCCTGGGAGCCTGCCCTGGGTGGCCTGCCCTGGATGGCCTGCCCTGGGTGGCCTGCCCTGGGAGCCTGCCCTGGATGGCCTGCCCTAGGTGCCTGCCCTGGGAGCCTGCCCTGGGAGCCTGCCCTGGGTGGCCTGCCCTGGATGGCCTGCCCTGGGTGGCCTGCCCTGGGTGGCCTGCCCTGGGTGGCCTGCCCTGGGTGGCCTGCCCTGGATGGCCTGCCCTGGGTGGCCTGCCCTGGATGGCCTGCCCTGGGTGGCCTGCCCTGGGAGCCTGCTCCTTGCATCCCTAGCATGGCAGCACACAATGCTTTAGCCAGGATGACAGGAGGTTTCTGTCTATTGAGAGGGTTGACAGGCCTCCCATCACAGCTTGATTGACAGCCCCCTAATCAGCAGGAAGAGAATGGTGTGCCTCTAGAATGATGTTTGCTCTGTAAATATTTGACATTATCTACCCTGAAAACCTGAAAGAGAACTTCATTTTTCTTTCTTTTTCTGGGAATACAGCAAGTCACAGAACACCCATAAGTATAATTAGTCTGACAAGGGAGTTTCTGATTAGGGCCGGGGACTTAAAATGCCTGAACAATCACAAGCATCCATGTTGGCTCTTTGTGGTACATGAGAGTGGTTCACCTGTGGCCACAGGGCTCCCAGTGACCTCTGGGCATGTTGCAGATGCTTGGGCAGGGCTGGGGCCTGGGAGTCTGCATTTCAAACTAGCTCCTGGGGGCCACTGCTGCAGAGGGAAAGGACTATCATGAGGGGTAGGAGCTGCATGACCTTCTTGTTGATGCCAGCCTTGTGTCCAGGGATGGCTCAGAGGTCACTGAGGGTCATTCGATGGATTTAGGTTTCAAGTCTTGTTCTACAGATTGCTGGAGGCATGCCAAGGTACCTGACCTGTCTATTTACAGACAGCACTAATATTATATAGATATATATGTGTAGCCCTGGCTGTCCTGGAATTCACTCTGTAGACTAGGCTGGCCTTGAATTCACTGAGATCTGCCTGCCTTTGTCTCCTGAGTGCTGGGATTAAAGGCATATGGCACCATGTCTGGCTATAAAAATACTTTCATTTATTTTATGTTGTAAATGTGTGTGGGTGCAGGTGCCACACTGAATGAAGGTCAGAGGACAACTTCAGGAGTGGGCCTCTCCACCACGTGGGTCCCAGGGATTGAACTCAGGTCAGCAGGCTTGGCAGCAAGCACCTTTACCTGCTGAGCCATCTTGTTGACTCTTATTTTTAACTTGAGTGTTTTTCCTTCAAGTTTTCTCTCTTTATATGATTTTGTTTGTTTTGTTTTGCTTTTTTGTAGTACTGAGGATTCAGCCCAGGACTTTGAACATGCTAAGGAAGCCCTGGGCCACTGAGCCGAATCCCCAGCCCTACTTTTTACTTTGAGACAAGGTCTCACTCAGTTGCTCAGACTAGCTTGAAACTCAATCTGTAGCCTGCGTAGACCTCGGACTTGTGTACTTCTTGCCTTAGTTGTGATTACAGGTTTAAGTCACCAAACTCAGCTTCCCCATGATATATGTTTTTTAATTTTTAAAAATACTTCGTCTTTGCTGGGCAGTGGTGGCACCCATCTTTAATCCCAGCACTCGGAAAGTAGAGGCAGGCAGCTCTCCAGAGTGAGTTCCAGACAGAATAGCCAGGGCTACACAGAGAAACCCCGTCTTAGGAAAAAAAATGTATATATATGAATGTTTTGCCAGCATATATGTCTGAGCACCACATGGCCATGGTGGCCTGGGAGGTCAAAAGAGGGCAATTGGATCCTCTGGAATTGCAGTTACCAATGGTTGTGAGCTGCTATATGGGTGCTAAGAATGGAACCTAGGTCCTCTGGAAGAGCAGTCAGTGCTCTTAACTGCTGAGCCATCTCTCCAGCAACCTTCACTCCTACCATATCTCCTTTGATTTTTTTTTTTCTAGACAAGGTCTCACTATGTAGCTCTGGCTCTCCTGGAATTCTCTATGTCAACCAAGCTGGCCCCAAACTCATAGAGATCTGCTTGCCTCTGCCTCCGGAGTGCCTCCTCTGATATTTTAATAACACCAGTGTACAGGATACTTCTTCATGAGCTTGGCTTCTTTACTGGCTCATTTGTGTGTCAACTTGACACAAGCTAGAGTCATCAGAGAGGAAGGAGCCTCAGTTGAGGAAATGCCTCCATGAGATCCAGCTGTAAGACATTTTCTCAATTAGTGATCAGTGGGGGAGGGCCCAGCCCATGGTGGGTGGTACCATCCCTGGGCTGGTGGTCCTGAGTGCTATAAGAAAGCAAACTGAGCCAGCTATGATGAACAAGCCAGTAAGCAGCACCCCTTCATGGCTTCTGCATCAGCTCCTGCCTCCAGGATGCTGCCCTGTTTGAGTTTCTGTCCTGACTTCCTTCAACAATGAACAGCAATATGGAAATGTAAGCCAAATAAACCCCCCTCTACCCTCAGCAACTTGCTTTTTGGTCATAGTGTTCCACCACAGTAATAGAAACCCTAAGACAGCTTCTTTGGAGGGGCACTACTGGTGAAATTATTAAGGCCACTCCACGTAGTTAAAAGGGGGGTTTATCAGTGGTGTAACTTACAAATGAAGGGATAGGTAGGTCGCAGGGTCTGTAAAGAATCAAGACAGATAATTTTTTTAGTGTTGGTTTGAATAGGTATGACACCCACTGACTCATGTTTGAATGCTTGGCCCATAGGGAGAGGCACTATTAGGAGGTGTGGCCTTGCTAGAGGAAGTGTGTCACTGGGGAGATGGGCTTTGAGGTCTCATTTATGCTTAAGCCACACCCACTCGACGGTTTACTTCCTGTTGCCTGTGCAAGACGTAGAACTCTCAGCTCCTTCTCCAGCGCCATGCCTGCCTGCATGCCACCATGCTTCCTGCCATGATGATAACGGACTAAACCTCTGAACTATAAGCCAGCCCAATTAAATGTTTTCCTTTATGAGAGTTGCTGTGGTCATGGTGTCTCTTCACAGCAATAGAAACCCCAACTAAGACACCCCTTGAGAAGCTGATACCTAGTAAGTTCTTGGTGTATTTTAATATGTATTGTGTAAAATGTTTAAAGTTAATACCAGAAGACTCGTTTATCAGGTGACTGTCCCATTCTCTTTGTGCCCAGGCTGCTGCCTGCACGTAGGTGATGATGAGGCATGAATCAGGGATGGTGTCTAGGACGGAATAGGACTAAGCTAGCTAGCCATCTATTCTCTGCCTTGAGTCGGGCGGGAGGCAGGCTTGGGGCTGGCTTGATCATCTCTTCACATGGTGTGTGACCTGCCATGCACCCTCGAGCCACCCCTGGCTCCGGTGGTGTCACCTCTGTTGTGGGCACCACATGTTTTCTCTGTGACACAATGAAGAATACACTCAGGGGCACACAGAGGGCGGCTGCTCAGGCTCCGCGCCCCCTTTTTATTTTTAATGAGACAGGATCTCATGTAGCCGGGCTGGCCTGGAACTTGCTATGTACTAGACTCCTTCTTCTTCTGCCTCTACCTCCCAAGTGCAGGAATGGAAAACGTGTACACCGTGCCTGGCAAGGTCCTTTCTCATTGGTGAGGCTCAAACACATGGATCACACGCTTCTCTACCGTCCTGGGGTCTTGAGTGCTCTGGGTGCTGGGATGTTGTAGAGGACGGTGGACGTAACAAAGACAGTGGCGACGGTTGGAGGAGCAGAGTTTTGATACGTGAGTATATGTCTATAACAACACACAGGGCACTATTGTAGCATGTTTTCTTCAGCACTGGGTGTTGAATCTAGGGCCTCATACATGTTGAGCAAGAGTTCTACCACCGGCTCCCACCCTCCAGCCCTCTTACCCCACCTCAGCCTTCTGAGTAGCAGGGATCACAGGCTTGTGCCTATAGACCTAGCTCTGGAGTTCTCCTCATCGTCCTTCTCTTTCTCTCCTCCCAAACTCCTCCTCCTTCTCTTCCTTCTTTTCTTCCTTTTTATTTAATTTTTCATATATTTTACAGTACTGGAGATCAAACCCAGGGTTTCATGTGTAAGAGGCAAGCACTTTACCACTGAGCTGCCCCCCAGTCCCCAGGAGTTTGGGTTTTAATCTAAGGGAGCTGGGCTCCTGGGTGCTCTACCCACAGTCCTTGGTGGCTTCCCTGCATGGTGCCCAGCTCTGCTTCTGACTTCAAAACCTGTTGCTCTGCACAGCATGTGTTCTCTGGCTGCATCAGCCTTCTAGTGATTGGAAGGGAGAGCGAAGACCTGAGTCTCTTGTTGCTCAGAGTTCTTCACCTGGATTTTAAAGAGACAGGATCTCATTCTGTACCCCAAGTTGGCTGGAACTCAGTCTGTTTAGACTAGGCATGCCTTGAACGTGTGAACCTTAGCCTCTTGAGTACTGGGGTTGCAGGCACGAACCTATACACCTGGTAGTAGCTATTCTTAAAGCCCCTTTGCTGGCATCCTGACCTTCTCTATTCCTCCTGTGTGCGATTCAGCTGCCCATCACTATAATGAAATACCTGATACAAGAAACTTAAAAGGAGAAAAGGTCCATCTTGACTCACAGTGTTGGGGGTAAAGTCTGTGATGTATTGGATCTGATCTTTGGAGGCTGTGGGAATGCGGTGCACTGTGGCTGCAATGTATGGTGGAGTCCAATAGCTCACTTCATTGCCCAGAAGCAAAAGGGAGAGGTGAGGACTGGAGTCCCACCATCCACTGGGAAGGAAATGACCCAAAGACTTCCCATAGGCCCTGCCTCTTAGATGTTCCATCTCCAACAGCTGTAAAGGCTGAGGGCCAAACCTTCAAGACATGGCCGATAGGGGATCATTCAAGATCAAGGCCGTCAATCCAAGGGTGGGACTGCACATCACTTGGGAGGTGGAGGCTGGCAGATCAGGAGTTCGAGGTCATCCTTGGCTACACTGTCAGTGTGATTGTTAGCTTTAATTGTCTCCACAGCCTGTAAGTGTCTGGGGAGAGACTAACAGTGAGGGACTGTCTATGTTGTGTTAGCCTATGGGCATGTCTGTAAGGAACTGTCTTCAAGTCCGTGGTGCACATTTGGAGGTCAGAGGTCAGCCTACAGAGTTGTTTCCTTCCTTCCATCATTGGCCCCTGGGGATCAAACTCAAATCTCTACACTTGATGGCAAGTCCTCTGGCTGCTTCACTTTGGATTCTCTTCGTGTTCTTTAACAATGTATTATTATTTATTTTATGTGTGTGGATGTTTTCTCTGCATGGATGCCTGTGTATCACATGCTGGTATAGTACCTGCAGAGGCAAGATCCCCTGGAACTGGAGTTACAGACAGCTATGAGGCACCATGTGGGTGCTGGGAATCGAACCTGGGTCCTCTGGAAGAGCAGCAAGTGCTCGTAAGTGCTAAGCCATCTGTCCAGCTCCCTTAGTGCTCTTTTGAGACATTAATCTAGCAGATGGCCTAGATTTTACCTGCAACCTAATTTCCTTTTGGAATCCTGTGACTTCCGGCTGCCTGGGCCCCCTCCTCGCTTCTGTCTTCCTTATATTCGTTCTGACGTAGCGTCTCCATCCTCTGCAACCTTCCCTCACGTCACAGACGGCATAGGACTGAGCCTAGACGCTAGTGCAGTTCCTGCCCATAGCTACCGCTTCTCACAAACCGTGGCCATTTTCATTTGTCAAAGTAACCCTCAGACCCAGCACATAGTAGGTCCTCAAGAAAACGAACAAGAAACCCCTTGACTTGTGCCAGATTGCTCACCCCCAACATCGTGCCTCTGCTGCTCCCGTCTTGCTGTGTTTAGCCGTCCTGTCCTGTGTGACAGCCACACATAGCACGCAGCAATGGAATTAGACTAACAGGTGGCCCTACAGCTATCATCATTGTCACAAGCCCAGATCTGGTGCAGGCAAGCTACTGAAAGCTGTGAGCTACCTGTGCACAGACCACGCATCGCTTCAGCTTGGGCACTGGTGTCTGCCCGGGCAGCGTGTGTGATACACACTCCCTTCTCCCAGGACATTGAAGGAAATGGAGGGAAGCACAGAGGGAAACTGAGTCCGGCCAGACTGCCCCTCTAAGGTAGAGAAAGCCGGGCCATCCACAGCATGGCGGACAGCCACCCGTGTGTCTGTCGAAGTGTCCTTATTAATCACTCTGGTGTAAGCTAGTGGGGTAGGAGAGCCTGCAAGGCGAGCCCAGATAACAAGGGCTGTGGACATCTGAAAACGGGACCACGCTGGCCGATGGGATGAGGGCAGATGCTGGACGTGGGCTGTCAGGACTCCAAGAAGGAGTGACCCACCAATACCCTGCCTGCCCTGGCTCCACTGAGGGAGGGTGCTTCACCCGCCCCCCACCTCACCCTCTCCCTTCCCTCTCTCCATCTCTTGCCATCTTTAAAAACCACACGCAGGCAGAAATCAATCCATCAAATGTCATTACAGATTTATTAAAGCCCGATGTAGAAAGACGTTTAACAGTACCATCTCCAGGAAGCATAAAAAGAGCACTTCAATTCAGTCTTGTGCTTTGAAAATCTAAATATATTTTTATCATATAAATAATTCTTTTCATGTTTTAAGTGCATCTGTGTGTACGGGTTTTTTTTTTTTTTTTCTGTCTCTTCACTCTTTTAATTTCCATATTTTTTTTCCCCAAATTGGCCAAAGTAGAAGTCTGAAATGACGAACACCTGCCAAGCTAATGGTGTTGGGAGGCGCCTCTGTCATCTAGCATGGCTACCAATAGATTCCAGAACCGTGGTTCAGTGTCTGTAGCATACAATGAGGGATAGCCTCTGGGAAACTCATCCGTGAACGCACTCAGGTCCTTATATCCACGGCTAAGACTTCTGATGCAGACACCTGGAGGTTTCAGGTGGGAATGGTCTACTTTTCAATAACTGCTGAGTGGGGGAAAAAAGGACCTTTTTTTTTTTTTCTACAAACAAAAAGAGTTATCAAGTTTAAAATGTAAATAATATACTTATAGACAGCTTTTTGATGGAAATGAGGCCCTCCATACAATCCTGGCGAGTACATTGTTACTTTTTCACAGCAGCTAAAAGTATTCTCAGTTATTGAGGGTTTTAATTACATTCTCAAAGTAGAATGATTTTCCTTAAAAAAAAAAAAAGCGCCCACTCTTGAGATGTAAAAAATAATGGCTTTTGTGATATAATTTAAGGGTTTTCTTCATTTCCACCGTCAGAATTTATTTCTAGTGATAAAATTGTACTAAAAACCGTCTCTTTCTGCCAGTGACTTCCGGACAAGGGCAGCATAGGCAGGCACATGCTTGAAGTGGGTCCATACCGAAGTCATTTTTATCCCTCAAGGGGATCATCAGGTCGCTGCTCTTGACCTGACCTAAGTCCTAGGAGATAAGAAGTCAGATTGTTTACAGTGAGGGGAGTGGTGACAGGCTGGCGGCACCCAGTGACCAAAGAAAAGAGGTCCATTTTTTTCTGAAATATTCGTGAAATAATCATCTTTCCACCTGGAAGATCATTTCCCAGTGGGACCATTTGCCTTTGGGTGGTGATAAGGTGGCAAAGGCCTTTAGAAATGTGCAAACAGTGTTGGCCTTGAAAGTGAATTTCAGGATGTGGGAAAACCAAGGGAAGTGTTTTCCAGATTCCTAGGGAGGCGGGCAATAGGTGCCTGTCTGTGATGAATCTGTTTGGCCACATGGTGGTATAATCTTCCTAGCGGAACTCTTTTGGTTTTGTTATTTTCATTTTTTTTCTTTTCTTTCCTTTTTTTTTTTCTTTTTTCTCCCCTGTCTTCTTCGTTGCAAGGACAATTTATAAGCCTCCTAAACAAGTGAAACATGGTTTTGATTATAACAGCCTGTTGGCTCAATAATCTGTGTAATTTTAAAAACATCCTTAATGCCGAGGAGGAACGCGATGATGTCAGGAATGGCCTGGGGCCCCATTACAACAGTAACAGAATAAATAGGGGGAAGGAGTATGGGGTCATAAAAACAAAATTAAGCTAATGTTTCAAATTTTGACAATTATGAATTCTTCCTCCAAAGAAGACATTAAAAAAATCTTTTTTTTTGTTTTTTGTTTCCCAGGCACTGTTAGATAAAATACAAAGAGGCTAATTCTACATGGATGAGTGTGTAGTTTTCCCCTGGGGTAAAGCATGCCTTTAGAGGAAAACTCGGAGGGAGTCAGGGAGGGCATGGGTTCCTCCTTGGATCCGGCGATCGGATGGGGCTCATGCAGGCGGACGGACACGGTTCTTACAATTTCTTAAGAAACCCAGCCCCAATTCTTCCATAAGCTATCGAAAGAGAATGATCAGGGGAAAATGACAAGCATATTGTTTGTGTTTTTTCCCAATGCAAAACAATCCCGCATTGTGGGCCAGTCTGGTAGGAAACAGAATCAAGTAAATATAAGAAAATCTGTGTCCGTACACGGCGATATAGTCAGTATATACAAATATGTACAGCACTGTGTTCCCAGCCATCCAGGCTGCCGCGCTCCAAGCAGAACAGCCTTTCCCATCTCCCTAGTGCACCAGCAAACGCACAGGCAGCAGCATGCGAGAGCCGTGGCCGTGCAGAGAGTGATCCAGAGCTACGGCTGCAGCCATTGTCTTTGAAAACAGCTGGTCGGCTTTCCGAATAGAAACATGTTTGCCTCTCTGTCCTGGAGGCAATCACTTCCCTCCAGAACAAGTATCAGTGTGGGTTCCTGAAGATCATTCTGAATCCCTTCATACCCACCTGGAACCCAGTTGCTTTTTTTTTTTTTTAATTTTTAATTTTTTTTTAAAAAAATTAAGATAAACTCAAAATCTGGAATGGACGCAGGGGACATTTCCCAGCTTGTCACAGAAGAGTGCTGCAGAACCAGAAACAGTTGGCCATCCCAGGTCAGCTTGGGTATTCGAGGGGTTTGAAAGTTCATGGTTCACCCCGATGGAATCCAGCTCTCAGGGAGCAAGACCAAAGGGATGAGAAGTTTGCACTAGAGACCTAAAAGTATATCGCAAACTGAGGTTTCATGATGCGAAAGAACCCTGAGCCAAAGGCCACTTTTCCACACCTTTGTTACATTTGCTGTGGGAAGAAGGCTCCGACTTCTGCAGTCTTTCTCTCCAGGCAGAATGGACGCTGTCTTAATTGTTTCTTCGCAGACCGGTACAACTTTCTGTCCTTTAATATCTGCACACACATTTATAACTTTGGAATGTTCCAGAAGTCATTTAGAAAGTAAAAATAGGACCAGACACAACTCCATAGTCAAGACGTAATCAGAGATTGTTCATTCTATAAATATTAGCCATCGCCTGGGGACAGACAGTCAGATGTAGGTTTCAGGTGCAAAATAATTCAGAGAGCATACTGAAATATACTTCCTGAAAGGCTTGAAGGAGTGCTTAGATTTAGAATTTTTTTTAAGCAATGTATTTTTTCATTTTTTAAAAAACATCTCCAGGGGGCTCCAACCAAAGTTATTACTTTTATTTCCAAAAGCTGTTTTAAGCAAATAAACACAGTTCAAGGGGTTGTATTTGATCTGTCTTCTTCAAACAGACCTTACTGTAGAAGGCCCTAACGTCAGTCCATGGCTATTGTCACATCATTTGTATGCTGAAGGGTGTCAAGTCAGGGTGTCACTTCTTGGAAGAGCTATTTTACTCCGAATATATTTTTCCAAAGGAAACGGACAGTCTTGTTGCAGAAATACCATTCCACCTGGTACTAGCATTTTAAAACAGGCCGTTTCTGATCCATAAAACATTTCCACTATTGCATCCCCCCCTCCAAAAAAAAAAAAAGCTTTGGGTTGCCTTGTGCATGAATAATGTTTGGAGGCACTTCTAGGCCCGTTAGCCGCTTGTCCATAACTATTGGAAGAGTTTTTAACTAGAGACTGGAAATTGTTTATCTGTGTATGCTTCTGACTCAGTCACAGGAGACCAAAGGACATAATGGCTTTTACTCTGGATGGAGAGGTCAGATTCTGTCCTGGAAATCGTAAAGATGATCCACAGTTTTTCCTGCAATGGCAAAGCAGCTCTCCATCCAGAGGGATGGACAGTCACATCTCTTCCTTAGGCTCAATCTTTGTCTAGAAGTATTTGATAGATATTTTGAGAAAGTGCCGCATAGAGGAAGGGAGAAAATGAAATTAGCATTTTCACATCTCACAGAGGGAACAAAATAAACCGAAAGTTGAGTTTTGAATTTTTTTGTTGCCTTTTGCCTGTTCAAAACAGACAGCCCTGAATTTGCTCTAGAACTATGTCTGTGCATGTAGTTTATAGCCTTCAACGTATTTCCTTAATATTGTTATTTTATATCTATTTCCACAGCAGCACTCTTTATTCAGGGAAGGGCAAATAATGGGAACATGACACTTTATATGTTTTTACTTAATGTGTATGTGTGAGTACCTGCATGTATATATATGTACATCACATGTGTGCCTGGTGAACTCAGAGGCCAGAGTGGCCCTGAGGGTGCTGGGAACTGAACCCAGGTCCCCTGTAAGAGTAGTCAGTGTTCCTAACCACTGGGCCACCTCTTTAGTACTAAGAGATGCTGCTGCTGTCTGCTCCTCCTCTTCCTCTCTCCTCCTCCTGTTTTAAAAACAGTTCACACATATAAAAATGATGATCCCCCCCCCAAAAAAAAAGAGAAAAGAAAAGAAGGCCTGAGCCGTGTCAAATAACCCGACAAGTGGCAGATGATAAAGAAACAGAATTTGGGGACCTTGTATGACCTGTGTCTTCAGGTTGGCTGAAAAGTTCAAAAGATTCTCATCACTGTGCTATCCAGACCCTAGAAAGTACCAGTGAAATTCATACATATCTATACAGATATGGACCTTCAAAACACACACACACACACACACACACACACACACACACACACACACTCACACACACTCATATGCACTCACTCACCTCCTCATACTTTATCTAGCTTCACAAATGCTCCCCCAACACATCACGGCATTCATGTTTTCTCCATTTCAACAGAATTCAGGGGATTTTGCTCAGGACCTTAGTTAGGTAAGAGCCAAACAACCAAGCAGGTGTATTTTGGGGGTGAGTTTTTAGGGAAATCTATTTGTGGTCTGAACAAAATTCCTTGGGGACTGTCTGGGATATCCAATTTATTTTGTGGCTTTTAGGCCTTGACCTATTTGGAAGCTATCTCCCCCCCCCCCCACACTGTATGTTTTTCACAAGGAAAAATTCCTTACTGTGAAATTACTAGGATTTGACCCTCGGTGGACACTGTTCTCAGATGTCCAGGCAGTGGCTGCTTTGAAACAGTCCTGTCAGAAACAGGAGGGCCAAGATGCCACGGTAAGTGTTCGCTGTGGCTCTCCCATTTCCAGTACACACACAGTAGGTGCCTAACAAGATCAGTTGAGTGAATTTGCTGAATAAATTGCTTTTCCTGTTGGGCCTGGTACTGTCAGGGCTTATGATGTATACTCGGTGGTTTGCTAAAATACATAAAATTTAAATATTTGCATATATATATATATATATATATATATATATATATATATTTTTTTTTCTCTTTTAATGGCCTCTTCACGTTTCAGCTGGTTGGTGGCCTTAGCTGGAAGGAGGCGTAGAGAAGGGAAGGATACCTCTCATTGTCTCTGATCCCAAAGGGTGGCTGAAGAGTGGAGATACTCAAAGGCAATTTGCATGATATTTGCATATCATTCCCTTTCCACTTCTGCCGTGCTGGCTTATCTGAGGAAGGAAGGAAGGGGTATGCAAGCAGAGAAAACATTCTCCTGGAGTTCAAGTTATTTCATTTTTTTCTCTCCAGGAAGAAGTTTCTAGAAGCTTCACAGGCTTGCCAAATGAAGACAGGCCCGGTGTCTAGAAATATACTGAGAGCTGTGCACGGCATGGTGCCGGCTCAGATCTTGTTTTCTGCAGAGAACATTAACAGCTGTCTCTCAGCAGTGACATTCACAGTTGCCAAGTGACAGCTCAGGAGTCTAACCAAATTTATCAATATTTTTGTCTCTCGCCTCCCACCTCACCCCACCAGAGAAATTGCACTAACAGAACCATATAGATTATAGTCGAAACAGCAGATTTATTCTTATTTTCTTCTTAGGAGGGAAATGGTTACCTAGGAGCTCAGAACCGTGTTGTGTCCTCTCAGGTGAGGTGCATGCTCAAGGTTTGCTTTTGGTTGTTCCAGAGGATCTGAATTATGTAGCTTTGCCTAATAACCCTGGGTTGGAACAGGCGATTTTTATCAGCTTCAGGACCCCCGCCCCGTGCTAATGTATTTCTCCCCACCACACACACTTTAATAGAATCTCCCGTTGAAGGACAGTGCTCAGCCGAGTCCACCCTTCAATCTTAACCCATGCGAAGACGGTCCTTTCCAGCCGAGTTCCGTTCGTTTCTGGTTGAACAGGTTAAGCAGACAGACCTCTCTGTTCTCAATTCACTTTATGATCCTCCCATCATAAAAAATAATATCAGCACCTTGCTTTTCATGTCAGAACTACATCTGAGCCGCTGTTCCCTGTGCCCATGAGTAAATCCCATAAAAGCCGCCCCGTTGTACTGTTGTTATTTTTCCTTGTGGGTGATTGATTGATGGATGGGCGCTGACACTTCAATGAAGCTATTTCGACTGCCATCTCAATCCGATGATGTGAGGGGTATATTTTCCGTCCATGCCTCATTACTTCAGAATGACATTCCTGGAACTTCATTTACTTTTCCCTCCTTCCCTGAAGCACCATATTTTTCCCCATCTAGGTTATGCATGCCATAAAAAAAGCAATTTGCTATTATATGTGGCATAAGGGCAACACTTTCCTTAGGAGGTAAATAAGTTTTTTCTTTCTTTTTTTTTTTTTCTTTGAATTTTATTTTAAATCCCAGTGTTGAATTTAGGGATCATGTCAAAATTTCCAAGACATTTCCAACAGGCAGGCTTTATAATAAATGGTAAATCAGTTGTATTTGGCTTGATTTTGTCAGCCTTTTTGTTTTTTTTTTTCTCTTTTGGATAACCTTGGAAATTAAAACAACACCACAAAATAGTCATTTGTTTCAGAATATTGTGCTGAGAATAGTTTAAATATTTCACCTATAGCTGAGTAGCAGTTTACAATACAATCCAGACTTTGTTGTCCTATGAGAATAAAGAGACTCATTGTTTAAATGAAACGATGGATTTATCTATTGTAGATTACTCTCTATTGTACAGAAAATGCTCAGCTAGAATAAATGCACCTGCCCCTGCGCTTCCAAACTGTGCTAGGTCTGTGAGACTTTAATATTAAAACATGCTCTTAGCTTTTCCAAGTTGACTTAGGACCTGATTTTAATCTGTGTAATACAGTATTCCCGTTAATAATAACGTGTAATTAAGACATCCGTTAAAAATCCATAACGTTAATTTAATGGAGAAAATCTAATACAGTTCTATTGGAATTTTTACGTTAAATTAACTTTAACGGGCTTTTAATGGATGTCTTAATTAGATCTCATTATTAACGGGAATATTCCACAAATTAAAATTGGGCCCTTAAAGTTTTAATGAAAAAAGTTGCAGGAACACGTTTAAAACGGACACCCTGTTTTCATGCATTCTGTTGGTTCAGAGGAGAAGTTGCATTTGAGAGGCAACAGGTCCTGCAAGGAGAGATTGCCAATGAAGGTGGCCACTTCACCTTGCACTCTTGATGATGCCATCTTGCTTTTTTTTCAGTTCTATTCTACACCTCTCCCAGTTTGCCAGTCTCATCTGACAGTGGTGCATGCTGGGAACTAAGTTTACAAACTACTCAAGATGACCATTGAGGATGCATATTCTAGCACTACACAGGAAAAAGCCTTTGGCAGCAACACGGTTAAGCCTGTCTATTCCAACAACTTTCACAGAAGATGAACATGGTTGGGAGGTTTTCTTGGCTCAAACTCTGGTTTAACTTAATAACTCTTCTACTCTGTGGTGATTAATGGCTCCCCGGTGCAGGGGCAGGACTAGGGAATCCAGGTGCAACCTTAATTGTTACACTGAACAGAAACATTTCCTTTAGACAAACGTTCCCAGGGGTGTTATAAATAGGAAATGGACGTTACCATAAAAAGTAAGCTCCCAAGAGCAGCCCCCTTGGACATTAAACTATGAAGAGTGATACACCCCCTCCCTTTCCTGTTACAAACGGACAAAGTAAGTGCGTCAACGCTCCCAGTCATTAGTTTTCCTCAGTGGCACTTTGTTTTTTCCTGACAGTAAAAAGAGGACCTTGGAGATGCGACAGTCCCGTTGCAGTTTATCAATGAAAATCTAATATCGTCCATAAGGAGAGAAGTGGAAATCAATACTTCATTACCAAATTGTTAGTGAGGATGAAGAGAAATGATTGGTGTGATTTTTTTTTTTTCCTGCAGTCTGCTTGAGCCGGGTGTCAGGAGGAGGTCAGTGGTCCAATGTCAGAAGCGAGGGTGCAAGGAAGAAGGTCTGAGTGAGGGAGATCCAGGCGGGAAGATCAAGGCTAAGGCATGTGTCCTGCAGAGAGTCAGAACAGAGGAACAGTGTTATTTTTAGAGGAATGGCATGGGCAACCATCTTCCCCAGCTGCCTATCTGCCCTAGTCGGCTTCCTCCTGCTGTGACGAGGACCATGACCAAAAGCAGCCTGGGGAGGAGAGGGTTTGTTTACTTGGCTCACACTTCCACATCACAGTCCATCACTGAAGGAAGTCAGGACAGGAACTCAAGGCAGGACCCTGGAGGCAGGGCTGACGCAGAGGCTGTGGAGGAGCACTGCTCACTGGCTTGCTCCTCATGGCTTGCTCAGCCTGCTTTCTTTCTTTCTTTTTTTTTATGCAACTCAGGACCACCTTTTTAGGTAACTATGGAACCACTTAGAGTGAGCTGGACTCTTCCACATCAATCATTAATCAAGAAAATGTCCCACAGATTTGCCACAGGTCAATCTGATGGGGTCATTTTCTCAATTCAGGTTCCTTCTTCCCAGATGATCCTGGCTTGTGTCAAGTTGATAAAACCCAAACAGAACAGCGTTCTTGTTTCTATTAGTGTTCAGAGTAGAGTCATAGTTAATCAAGGTCAAGGTCTGAGCCAGAGGATGGGACAGAAAAAGGGTCCAATTTAGGAATTTTTCTTTTAAAATGTAAAACCAACCAAAACATTTTATTTATTTATTTACTTCCAAGATTATACTGAAGAATTGTTTTTAAACATATATTTGTTTATTTACGCTGCACGTGCGTGTGTATGTGTATATGTATGTGTGTGTATGTGTGTGTGTGTGTGTGTGTGTGTGTGTGTGTATGAACATAGAGGTGTCATGGCACACATAAGGAGGTCAGAGGACAACTTGTGATTGGTTATCTCTTTTGACCATGTAAGTTCCAGAGTTCAAATTCAGGTCATCAGACTTTATACCTACTTAACCCTTTCACTGGTCCCTATTAAAAAAAAAACAAAACAAAACATTTATATATGGGAGAGACATACCCAGGTTCATAGAAAGTATTCATTCATCCATAATAGCTACAAGGCAGAAGCAGCCCATCGCTGGATGAATGGGTAGATGGAATATACTAATACAAACAATGGAATATTACTTAGCCTTTAAAAGGAAGGGCAATTTAATCGTTCTGCGACATGAGTGGACAATGAGGAAATTATGCTAAGTAAAAGGAGGTGGTCACAAGGAGACGGACTCCATGTCTTCCTGGTACATTTAATGGCCACGGACCTTCAGTTTGCAAGATGGCCAATTCTGGGGATGATATTTTTGGTTGTACAACACTGTGAATAGATGTGACAGCACCAAAGTATATGCTTAAAAAGGGTCGAAATAGATTTTATATTATATTTATTTTACTATAATTAAAAATAATCTATTTATTCACTCTAAAGACTTTCTGGAAAAGTATAACTTCTGCTCTCCCACCCAGAGAGAGCACTCATTCACAGTTAGCTGTATCTCCATCTGCAATCGTCTTGTTTTCTGAGGTCTACCTGGCCGCTGCTGCTGCCTAGTGCCACTGGTTTGTTTTTCCAGTGGAAAACATTGTAGGGACAGCAGCTGGGATTTGTGTCTGATGATGTACAGTGTGGCTGTGGTTTGCTAAACCATTCTTTCCCTCCTGGACATGGACTTGGGTTCCCGCTTTATTTAATGGTACAAAGCGTTCCGATGATGGTTTTAATGTCTGCATCTTTTCACTATGTTGGGGTGTTCTCGCAGGCTTAACCTCCTAGGTCTAGTTCTTGAGTCAACAGGAGGGAATGTTTTGTGGTGAGAAAACAATATTAAAAATGAATCGGAAGGCCAGGCATGGTAGCTGAGTGGCTCAGCACTGAGGGTGGCTGAGTTGTGAGTTTGAGGTAAGCCAGGGCTGTATACTGATACTTTCTCAAAAATCTAACCCTGAGTGAAACGGCCCTGCAAGAAAAGATGCCGAGCCTGGCGGTCTGGGGCTTATATAAAGGAAGGGGAGGACTGATGTTTCCAAACTGTCCTGACTCCCACGTTCATGCTGGGACATGTGCATGCGCCCCCCCCCAACACAAATAAATGTAGTAAAATTCTAAAGCAGAAAGAGGGGAAAAAGAGAAAAACTAACAAGCAATCTTTTTTCCCTTTTGCTATTACACGTACTGTGAATAATCTACCTCAGCTCGATATTTGTGGAGATCCTTGTTCGTGTTTGATTTTTTTTTTTTATTTACTTATGTTTTTATTTTTGAGTCAGGGATCTTTCTCCCTCTTCTTATCCTGGAACTTGCTTTGTAGACCAGGCTGGCCTCGAACTCACAGAGATCTGCCTGCCTCTGCCTCCTAAGTGCCGAGATTTGCGCCACCACGCCTGGCTCGCAGCAGGAGCTCTTAACTGCCACAAATGAGTTATTCTTAAAGGTTATTTATTTATTTGCTTATTTATTTATTTACTGTATGTGTACATGTGATGTGCGTGTGGAGGTTGGGGGTCAACCACAGCTGTTGTTAATCAGGCATGATCATCTTGGTTTTTTTTTTTTGCGTCACGGTCCTTCAGTAGGCTGAAGCTCACTATGTAGGTGGAGCTGACAGAGTAGAGCGTCCCAGCGATCTCTGGTCTCTTCCCCAGAGCTGGGATGACAAGCACCACCACTAGTGACCTCTGATGTGGATTCTGGGATCCAACACCTGCATGGCAAGCAGTGACCGGCCTATCCTTCCAGCCTCCTGTTATGGCTGGAATCTGAACTGCCCCTCACCGTTTGGACACTTGCTTCCCAGCTAGTGAGAACTATGTTGGTGGCTGTTGAACATCATGGGGATAGCAGCTAGCTGATGGAGGTAGGACACGAAGACCAGGCCTTTGGAAGCTGCCCGGCCCTGGCTTCTGGCTCCTGGCTCCTTCTCTGCTTCCTGATCTGCTGTGATTCCAACAGCCCCTGGCTTGTGCTCCCAGGATGCCTTAGCTGCTTCAGCATCCCTTCTTCCCCCCTCCCTCCCTCCCTCCCTCCCTCAGCATCCCTTCTTCCCTCCCTCCTCTGGCAGATTGTGTGCATCAGTGGCTCCCTTCCCTAGCCCTTGCTCCATCCTCCCTGTATCTTCTGCTTTTGTTGGGATGCTCCAGTAACACTGCATCAAGAAGCACTTTTTTTTCCCTCCCTCCCTCCCTCCCTCCCTCCCTCCCTCCCTCCCTCCCTCTCTCCCTCCTTCCCTCCTCCTCTCCCTCCCCAGGATGGACTGAAGCCCGCTGCAAGCAGAACAACTCTTGTCTGCCATAAGTTTTTTCTCCCAGGTTGGTCCAGTGACCCAAAAGCATCGGATGCTCTTGTTACTGTTAGGTAATGATGCAGAGTGCTAACCACCACCATCCTTGGTAATTTAGAGGCATTTCCCCAGGAACATCTGAGTGCATTTGCTTTCAAATTCCAGATATGAGGGTCTTGTATTACAATCTAGCCGGGAAGCTGACCCCACTGGCAAAGTCCCTGGGAGCAGTCAAACATGGTGCTGTGTGATTGTGATCCAAGGATCTGAGAGACAGAGGCAAGAGGGTCAGGAGTTCCAGGCCAGTCTAGACAACGTGACACCCTGTCTTAAAACCAACGCAACAAAAAAGAAGTCCTTCATATCCGACCACAGAGAGATGGAAGGCGTGGTACCTGTGGAAGGTCAGTCAGTGTACTGGAGGGATGGTGGATGGAGATTTGCCTCTTAGGTCATTTGGGGCTAATAGGTGGGGTTCCCTTTACCCCATTAACTTAGAATAAGGAGGAGGAGGAGGAAGAGGGGGACCCTATTATACCACTCCTTATTTTTCTCTAGTGTCTCCCCCCTGGGGGGGGGGGTAAAATAAGATCCTAGAAGAAAATTGAAAGTAGAAAATTAAGGAAGGTCATTAAGAGTGTTGTTTCTCTTTGCTTGCAATGGGATTACACAAACTGGATTAAGGAAGGAAGGAATCAAAGAAAGGGACATTGGTGACCCTCAGGTCTCTGGTGAAGCCCCAACTTTGTGGCTTCAGAAGTCTTTTTCTACCCCCTAGTATGCTGCACTGCTGTGAGAAAAATAAAATGAGAATAAATAAAAAAAATTAACTACATATCTAAAAGGTCATTGGCTATGTTAATTAGGTAGAGTTTGGGAAGGAGAGCCAGGCAACAAGATAGCATTATTTTCTTATTCATTAAGGAGCCACCAGCAGATGTTCAGAATTATCTATACTTTAATTTGGCCATTGTCCTGGCTGGTTTTATGTCAACTTGACATAAGCTAGAGTCATCTGAAAGGAGGGAACCTCAATTGAGAAAATGCCTCCATAAGATCCAGCTGTAGGGCATTTTCTTAACTAGTGATTGATGGGGGAGGGCCCCGCCCACTGTGGGTGGTGGTATCTCTGGGCTGGTGGTCCTGGGTTCTACAAGAAATCAGGCTGAGCAAGCCATGAGAACCAGCCAGTAAGCAGCACCCCTCCATGGCCTCTGCATCAGCTCCTGACTCCTGGTTCCTGTCCTGTTTGAGTTCCTGTCCTGACTTCCTGCAGTGATGGACTGTGATGTGGAAGTGCAATCCTAATAAACCCCTTTCTCCCGGAGTTGCTTTGGTCATGGTGTTTCATCACAGCAATAGTCACCCTGACTAGGACAGCCATACTGGCTTTTTTAATCCTCTGGCAGATTGTGTGCGTCAGTGGCTCCCTTCCCTAGCCCTTGCTCCATCCTCCCTGTATCTTCTGCTTTTGTTGGGATGCTCCAGTAACACTGCATCAAGAAGCACTTTTTTTTTTTTTTTTTGGTTTTTCGAGACAAGGTTTCTCTGTGTAGCTTTGCGCCTTTCCTGGGACTCACTTGGTAGCCCAGGCTGGCCTCGAACTCACAGAGATCCGCCTGGCTCTGCCTCCCAAGTGCTGGGATTAAAGGCGTGTGCCACCACCGCCCGGCTAAGAAGCACTTTTTATGGAAGGGAACAGATGGAGGCTGGGATGTTAGGTCCCTGGTACAGTGGAGCGTTCCCCACTGGGTGTGCCTCCTCAGAGCACAGATATTTTGGGGAGCTCGATGCAGGTCTGATCTCCTACCCTCAACACTGATCCTATTTGAAGACTGTGCTTTCTGTCCTGAGCTTGACGGACTGTTGAGCCACACCCCTGGCTGTTCCACACAGGTTCCCATGACACCTGGTTTCAAAGCACATTTTTGTACATACACACGTTCTTTTCTGGAATGGACCAAAGCTAAGGGGTCTGGGTGATTTGCTCCTGTGGTGAGCAGGTTAAGGAGCATATGACAGTTGACTTCTATTGTAGGGCTCCTCAAAGGTATTTGGTTCAAAATAGAAAACACAAGAGAAATAGTAATGTTGAAAATAAAAAAAAGTCATTAAAAAAAAAGAGACTATGACAAAGAGACAAAGTGAAAATGGAGACGGGGACTTTTAATGGTGCCATCCTCAGAGAAACCCGCAGTTAATATTTTTCAAATTGATTTACAGTTTGAAAATCCAAATTGGCTCCCTCTCTTTGCTTAGTCTCGCCATCAGTACTGCATTTAATTTTTCCTAAGAGAAATCTCTCTGTGAATAAACCCTTAAACTTTGGTGGACAAATTTTACTTCTTACAGAGAATTAAATAATTGCTTAAGTGCACATAATGCTCTGATATGCAGACGCAGATTCATATGGGTAGGAAGATCATGTTAAAATCTCTCTGATTTTATTCTGTGCCCCAGTCGGCCTTGAACTTGAACTCTTCGCCAGGTGTGTGTCACCACATCCATACCCCACTGAATGCTCTGCTCTCGAAAGAGTGTCGTGGAGCCCAGCTTGGCCTCAAACTCACTATGTAGCATAGCTGTGGATGACCTTTAACTTCTAAATCTCCTGCCTCTATCTACCACGTTCTAGGATTACAGGCATGTGGTACCATGCCACTTGATGAAGTGCTGGGGATGGAATCCGGGTCTTCATGCATGTTAGGTAAGCACTCTGCCCACTAAGCCACATCCACAGCCCCCGATGGCCTTTGCTAATTCTTTTCTTCCACTTAATTTTCTTTCTACCATTGGAAACAGAGACTAAGATGAGCTGCTTTTGGAAAGGGAAGTCTTTCTCTCTTTCTGTCTCTGTCTCTCTCTGTCTTTTTCTCTTTCTATCTCTGTCTGTCTCTGTCTCCCAGTCTCTCTCTGTCTCTGTCTCTCTCACACACAGCTGAGTTTCTGTGGAGTAGGAGGAGGAACTGTTTCTCTTCTTTCCTCAAATATTAAAAAGGTTGAGTCAGTTAAAACCATTTGACTATCAGCAGTGGGTTGTGCTGACCATCTGGACTTACCAGAGTAGTGTGATTTTACTGACAGTGTCATGATCTGATGTCAACCCAGCCTTCCCTACCAGAGACTTAGGTCCCTGAAGTGACTTAACCAAGGTGACATGATCCTAAGTAAGATGGATTATTCTAATATCCAATATTCAAAGCTGGTGGTGGTGGTGGTGGTGGTGCACGCCTTTAATCCCAGCACTCAAGAGGCAGAGGCAGGCAGATCTCTGAGTTTGAGGCCAGCCTAGTCTACAGAGTGAGTTCCAGGACAGCCAGGGCTACTCAGAGAAACCCTGTCTTGAGGCCCCCCTTCCACCGCCTAAGAAAAAATAAAACAAAAAAATTATTTCTAAGAGATATTCAATATAAAAAGATATTTTCTTGATTTCAAGCCTTTACTCTTAGGCACAGGCCCAGCTGCCCCTGACTTCAGTAGGATCTGCACCCAGAGACCAGAGCTGCTTTGTCAAGGGCGGTCTCATCCCACCCTTGAAGAGGAACACAAACTACTGTTATTTACTGTATAGTTTTCTCCTTGGAATGTGGGAATATGATATGCTAGCTGTAACTACCACACTGGAAAAACTCAGCTTTTGAACTTTTTTTAAAGCTTGGCTTGTAATAAATCTTGCAGGTGTGTCAAATGCATGATAGACACACTGGGACCCCAGCCAGGCAGGCAACGGTCCACAGTTGGAGGCGGGGGACTTTTCCGTGGGATTTACTAATCAGTACCCGAGCAAATATCTTCCACGGGACCTCTATCTCTGTCTCCGGTTCCAAATGACTGCGCAGTGGGCACACAGGAAGTGCCGCTCTAGGTTTGCCTACTTCATGGAGCCTTTGTTAGCTTTCTGTAGCCGTGGCCAAACTCCTGACCAAAGAGCTTAACAGAAGAATTAACAGAAGAAGGATTTTTGCTGCTCAGTGTCCTAAAGGTTTCAATCCTCATGCTAGAGAAGATGCCAAGCAAAAGGGGGTTACAGGAAGGGGACAGTTTGTGGTCCTCAAGGACATGCTCTGGAGACCTGCTCCCTCCAGTGCCTCCCCTACCCCCACTTCACCACCCCAAATAATGTGCCCATTCTGAACCCATTAAGGGATGCATCCTTCGGTTAGGCCCCCCAGTCTCACGTGTCACAGACACACCCAGAGGTAGGCCTCAGTAATTTTCTAGTTGCTTCCTAACCCAGACCAATTAGGGTGAAGGTCTCGCTGAGCTACCCCAAAGGGCTCAGGACCCTTTTTATCTCCGTGTGCAGACTGGACGCTGAGTGAAACCATCAGAGACAGGGTTAACACTCCTGGGACAGCAAGAGAAACAGCGAGAGAAGACTCAGGGCCTCCTGAGAATGGGGCCACACTGTCATCTTACTCCTGGGTCCGTTTGGATCTCAGTGGTAGCCGCAGATACTGTCCTTAACACTCACTCTTCATCCTCGGGCTGCCCAAGCCGGGATGAAAGGGTCGCCATGAAGCTTTGCCCAGTGCAACCTTCCTGACAGCTAATGATGGGCTGATGGAGTCTTAACTGCTGAATGGTTGTCCCTAATAATAATCAAAGGTGCGTCAATCTAAGTAAAATTGATAAGACCAGGAGCCAACCCCTGCTGTCTACTCCCCTCCATTCCCCCGTGAACTTGAATCTGTTCTCAGTATGATGCTTTGATGAAGCTTGGGTTGAATAATTATCAAAAGGAAATGGAGCTCAGGGATAAGTAAAACTTTTTTTTTATAAGAAAGAATGGTTAAAATTATTATTATTATTATTAAAGACAGAAAGAAATAGTTTCTTTTTGTTTTAAATATTTGGTTCTACTCTTCATTGGGTGCCCATCTTTGGCCTGAGGTATGACTGCTGTTTTAATTCTTTGTGTGTGTGTGTGTGTGTGTGTGTGTGTGTGTGCACATATGTTGTACATGTGTGTGTGTGTGTGTGCACATATGTTGTACATGTGTGTGTGTTTGTGTGTGTGTGTGTTTGTGTGTTTGTGTGTGTGTGTGTGTTTGTGTGTGTGTGTTTGTGTGTGTGTGTTTGTGTGTGTGTGTGTGTTTGTGTGTGTGTGTGCACATATGTTGTACATGTGTGTGTGTGTGTGTGTGTGTGTGTGTGTGTGTGTGCGCATATGTTGTACATGTGTGTGGAAGCCAGAGGACTATGTCTGGTGTCTTCTTCTACCTTAACTTATTTTATGTTTTTGAGGCAGGGTCTCTCACTGAATTTGGAGCTCACCAATTTGGTTAGACTGGCTGGAGGCTGATTTCCAGGGATCTGTCTATCTCTTTCTACCCAGGGCTGGGGTAACAGTTGTGTGCCACCCCCCTCCAGCTTTTCATGTGGGTTGTCGGGATCTGAACTCAGGTCCTCACAGTTTCATAGCAGACTCCTGTTTTATTTAATGCCTTGAAAATATTTTATTGATTATTACTCGTGTGCGTGTGCATGTGTGTGTGTGTGTGTGTGTGTGTGTGTGTGTGTGTGTGTGTATGTGCACACATGAGCCACAGCATGTGTGAAGGTCTTAGGACAATTTGCAGAATGTTTTCTTGCACTCTAGGTGTTCAGGGCCGACAGCAAGCTCCCGAGACACCTCACTGGCCCCTATTTAGTTCTTACAATCCCCAAAGCAAGTTCGCATGAACTGTTTCCTGTGTTTGCAGAGTTGGGGATCAAACACAAGGCTCTGTGCATGCAGGGCAAGTGCTCTACCATCGGGCACCCCCAACTTGCCTGCTCCGTCTCCCTCTGGACTACTTGCTAAGAGTCAGGCTGTACTGTTTATAGGCTACCCAACTCTGGGAAAAGATGTCTCTCTTCCAACTACTTTTCCGCTCACCAGATCAGGGACATCACAGCACCTTCTATGCACATCACCTGACACCAATAAGTGCCCAGCAGAATGCAGATTCCTGGACCTGGAGAGATGCCTCAGTGGATAAGAGCACTGGCTGCTTTTCCAGAAGACCTTAGTTCAGCTCCCAGCGAGTACATGGTGCCTCCCAGACATCTGTAACTCCAGTCCCAGGGTTTCTGACGCCCTCTTCTGGTCTCTGTGGGCACTGCATGCACATGGTGCACAGACATACATGCAGGCAAAACACCCATACACATAAAATAAAAATTAAAATAAAAAAATCCAGATTCCTTTAATGATTTTCATTTCTTTTGTGGTTTTTATTATGTGACATGTAATAAAGTGCTTTGGAAATGCTTTGGAGTGAGATGTAGAATAAATTTAAAAACATACACATGAAATTCGTTTATGCTTGAGAAAGAAGTCATTAGGCCTCAGAAAATGGATTATTCTTTCTTTCTGGAAATTTAAAAATTAAAGTAGCAGAGAGGCTCTTCAGCCCCTGCACTCAACACTGGGTGAAAAGAAATCAGTTGTCAATTCAAATGTGAAGCTAAGAAAAACTTCCCTCCTTTTATACACAAAAAAGGGATAAAGCAGCCTTTCAAAACATTTGATGTCGCCGTTAAGCAAGAGAATGCGCAGTCATGACACCCACCATCTCTTTAAGGACTGGCTCTGCATTTGACAAGTCCAGCTGAGGGCAGCATCACCTCCCTACCTACAGATGACAAACAGAGGCGTGGTCCGGGAAGGGTGGGGATTATGCGGTGGGAGAGGCAGCCAGTGGGTCTGAGTGTTTTTACCCTCAAGCCCGTTCTCAGCCAGCGGTTTTTTTTTTTTTTTTTGCTGTTGCTGGTGCTGAGGAGAATTTCCTGAAGGCACATTGTTCGGGAAAACTATATAATGAAGAATGATAAGGATTGAAAAAGTGTCCAGTAACTGTCATCTTTTCAAAAGCTAAATTAAAAAGGAATAAGTACCAGGGCGTCGTCCTGAGAATGGAAAGGACAGTGTCCCTGATGGCTTTGATGTGAATTATAATTTCACGTCTTGTGGTGGCAGATCTCACGTTGACAATGCTGCTGGGTGGTTGCTCTTGGTGCTTGGCCACGAAGAGAGAAAGCGAGTAATTTCCCTGTGCCCATCCTTAGAGAATCACATCCCTATACTCCCAAACAGCCCTTAAACTGTTTGAAAGAGGTCTACACGCTGGCAAACATCACCATAAACAACCCAGACAGCTTCAAGTCGGCCGCCAACGACATGATTCACTGTGGCGCCCATCTTCTCTACGTGGGGCCCAGAGCCAAATGTTATTTATTTCAAGTGACTTATGGCCAAATGAGGTTCACAGTGTAGACACAGCCGGGGGGGACTTCACTGGACCCAAAACCGGGGCTGTTGGCTCTTAGGAAATGCTGTCTGCCTTCAGAGCCTGGAAGATTGTCATGGGGAGATTTTCCTTTACCACTGTGTTTGTGGATCTAAAGCCTCTGGGGTACTCTCTGTGACAGTGTCTACACTGGCAAAAAGGCTGTGGTGTTGGGCTACATAATTAGGCAATTCAGGTAAAGCTTGAATGATGTCTTTTTCATTTTAATGAGTCTTTCCCCTTATTGAGTGCTCATCATTGACTCCTGTTTTATTCAGGTTTTTGTTTGTTTGTTGAGGCCTGGTCTCATGGTTGGCCTTGATCTTGCTCCATAGCCAAGGTTGACCTGGTACTCCGGAATGGGATTTCAGGTATGTGCCACCACACCCAGCAATGCTTTATTTAAATTTTTAAAAATACAAACTTAGTATTTTAAAAATGTGTGTGTGTGTGTGTGTGTGTGTGTGTGTGTGTGTGTGTACCATGTGCATTCAGGTGCCTAAGGGGGGCAGAGGAGGACATCAGATTCCTGGAGCTGGAGTCTCAGGTGCTGTGAGCGCTGGGGATCTGGAAAAGTAGCCAGTGCTCCAACACTGGAGATCTTCCTTTAATTCTTATCCTGATCCCCAAAGGAAACTCTCATGACCCCTGTTTGGAGGTCTGGGATACAGAGATTTAGGGGACAGGATGACGTCACATGACAGGAAGTGGCAAAGTGAGAGTGTGAGCGAACTTGTGTTGCCCTGTCTTGGATGCACATGCTCTGTCTCAGCGATAACAGCCATGATTCCAAACCGGATCGTTCTCAGTTACAGCCAGACGTCACATGAGTTACTGTTTCCTTTTCACATGGGAGGACCCAGAGGTCATTGGAGCACTTTCCCCCAGTGACCCCGAGATGAAACCAAGACTTGTCTTGAGTCTCAGATCAGTTAACACCAGTTCCTGAAGATTGCTCCCAAGAGCCAGGTCCCTTAAACTTAAAAACCAAACCCAAACAACAACAAAACAAAAGACAAGGCCCGGCATGGTGGCAGCCTTTAATACCAACACTCAGGAGGCAGAGGTAGAGGCAGATGGATCTCTGAGTCCCAGACCAGCCTGGTCTGTATAGTAAGGTCCAGGCCAGCCAGGGCTACGTGATGAAACCCTGTTTTTTTTTTTTTTTTTTTTTTTTAAGTGAATAGTTATTTACCAGCCCATGAGGTGGCTCAGAGAGTAAACGCTCCTGTCAGCAAGTCTACTGACCTGAGTTCAATCCCCCGACTCACATGGTAGCAGGAGAGAAACAACTCTGCAAAGTTGACCTTTGACCTCCATACACATGCGCCATGGCTCACAAGAACCGCCCTCCCCTCATAAATAAATAAATGAAAGAAATTCACTTATTTGCCTTTGAAGCCCGACAACTCATAGTCCCCCCTCAGAGGATCGTTCAGTATTTCCGAGTCCAGACTGGCTCCCCTGAGTTCCTCTCTCAGCCCTCATTTGTAAATAATACATCTTGTAAACAGCAGATCAATGTCTTCACACTTGGTCCACTCCTCTGCCTGTATAGAATTCCAGAAACCGAAGTGGATGGTCTCAGGACCACCCTCACCCCTGATCTCTGACCTTCCTGCCATTATACAGATGGTGAAATGGAGGCACAGACTAGAAATTGGTCCACACACAGACACCTTGGACATTGGGTGGCCTTCATAATTGTAATGCGAAACACCCGTTAGTTATTGTCTCAATTCTCAATTTCTGGGAGCCTACATGTTTAACCAGTCAAGAAGTTTTTTTTTCTTTTTAATGTGTACGGATGTTTTCTCTGCATATATAAATATATATATTTATATGTATATATGCACCATGTGTGGGCAATGCCCTTGGAGGCGGAAGAAGATGTCAGGTCTCCTGGCAGTGGAGTTACAGAGGTTGTGAGCAGCCAGCCTCTCTGTCTCAAGGCTGAGTCCCCTGGAAGTCTCAACTGTGAGACTCCTCCAGCCCAGGAAGTAGTTAATTTTGACAATCCAGACAAGGAAAGCAAGACTCTGAGATGGTAAAACAGCAGGGAGGCCAAAAGCTCACAGGTAACAGCATCTGACTGTGGCCCTAAGGGCCTCACATCTCCATCCTGGTCCCACTCCACAGAGTCACCGCCCTAATGGCCTCACATCTCCATCCTGGTCCCACTCCACAGAGTCACCGCCCTAAGGGCCTCACATCTCCATCCTGGTCCCACTCCACAGAGTCACCGCCCTAAGGGCCTCACATCTCCATCCTGGTCCCACTCCACAGAGTCACCGCCCTAAGGGCCTCACATCTCCATCCTGGTCCCACTCCACAGAGTCACCGCCCTAAGGGCCTCACATCTCCATCCTGGTCCCACTCCACAGAGTCACCGCCCTAAGGGCCTCACATCTCCATCCTGGTCCCACTCCACAGAGTCACCGCCCTAAGGGCCTCACATCTCCATCCTGGTCCCACTCCACAGAGTCACCGCCCTAAGGGCCTCACATCTCCATCCTGGTCCCACTCCACAGAGTCACCGCCCTAAGGGCCTCACATCTCCATCCTGGTCCCACTCCACAGAGTCACCGCCCTAAGGGCCTCACATCTCCATCCTGGTCCCACTCCACAGAGTCACCGCCCTAAGGGCCTCACATCTCCATCCTGGTCCCACTCCACAGAGTCACCGCCCCTGGAACCAGCCCACTGCTGGAGGCTCTGAGGGCCTCAGGCATGGCCGCAGGACTGGGCCTTTTTGTTCTCTAGGAGACTGTAAGTAGCTACTGTGTTAGAGAGCTTAAGGGGTTAATCTCTTTCTTTTAATCAGTTAATTCTCCCCCTCCCCTCCCCCTCCTCCTTCCCCTCATCCTCCCCATCCTTCTCCTTGACACACTCGAACTGTGTAGCTCAGGCTGGCCAGGACCTTGCTATGTAACCCACACAGCAGATCAATCTCAGACTCATTGGAACCCTGACTTAGCCTCCCTAGTGCTGGGTCTGGCTACTTTTTTTTTTTTTAAGAGACACAAAACACATAACTTGTAAAATTACATTATACGTTTCCTTGATTTCTTCTCTGCCCATCCTTATATCTGCATTTCTACATCAATTTAATTTTTTTATAAACACTCCCAAGCCAAATGAAAAGCACACGCCACTGTTTACAAAGACAGCCAACCTCACGTGTAAGCCCCAGTCCACAGGGTCTTCAAGCCCATGCTTCTGTGTTACCCAGGCTGCCCAGAAATGACCCCACGCCAGGCACCGTGGGAAGCGTACAAGCTTCCCACAGCAGGGTTGAGATGAGAGCGGTCAGTGGTGCCATTTTCCAGAAGTTTCCACTGGCTCCTGGGAGTGCGAAGTGACTGAGGTCAGTCACCATGGCTCTCAGAGACTGTGGAGGAGTCTAGATCCCTAAGTCTTCTGCGACGACCCCCCGCCCCCCCCCCCCCCCCGCCTCCACGCCCATCAGGACCTCAGGCCTACACTGCCCCCTAGAGGGTGCCTGCGGACTCACAGCCTGGTTTCCGATCTGCTCCCAGATCAGCTCCAGAACAGCAGTGATAAGTATTCTGAACCCCACACAGAATTTACTAGAAACCTTTCAGCACTTCCAAGCAGAGCTGTGTGTAAAGCAATAGGAAAGAAGATAAAGGGAGGCTGGCATGGGGGTGCCTAGTCTCAGGCTGCCCCTCCCGAGGCGGGAACAGGAGCTGGGCAGTGGTCCTGAGCAGCAATGCCAACCGCTGAACTGGGTCCCCAGCACCCCAGGCTGTGTCTCTTTGGAGGCAGCCTTCAAAGAGACAGTCAACGAGGAGAGGAAATGTGGACACTTCGAGTGTGTGCACACACGGGGATGACCCTGGGAAGAGGCTTCCAGAAGTCAGCCATGTGCAAACCAAAGAGGAAGCCAGCAGCGTCCACATCGTGATCTTGGACTTCCAGCCTCCCTGTGCTGTAAGAAAAACTGACGTCTGCTGGGTATGCCACCCCTCCCCAAGTCTGTAGCATTTAGTGGTAGCCTGAGTTGATACAGGCAGGGAGGGAAAATGAGGATCCAATGTTTGGAAATGACCACATGGGTCTCTGGGCAGCCTGCTCGTCCACATTCTGAAAATGTGCTCAAATGTGTTCTCACTCGACTATCCTGCCTGGTTTGAGGTGGAAAGGTCATGTGTTATTATTAAGGACATAAAAATAAATAAATGAAGTAAAATTGAAGTCCATACATCTCCATAAATCAACTTGGTGACCACTATGGCATGTGGCACTCTTGCTTTGCAGAAAGTACAAATGTGTTTGTAGAAGAAAGTCTCTGGACAGTTCTTAGAAACTGCTGACTCTAAAATTCATCAACTTCCACAGGGAGGTCAGAACCAGCTTCCAGGAGCTTGGAGAAACAAATGGAGGCATCTCAGATGTTAGTTCTAGACCAAGATAAGGGACTCAAACAGCTGCTCAGAGGTGGAGGGACATGAAGTGCCCCAGAGGCCTGAGAAAGCCTGGGGAGCGCCACCCTCACTTCAAACATATAAGGTCAATTTTCATCTAGTTTCTAGATTGGGCTCCCTATCAGATTTACTTGAAAAACTTTCAGCCACTACTAAAATTATTGTAAACTTACACAAAAGTGATATTAGTGTTTAATATCTGATGCCTAAAAAGAGCAGGGGAGGCAATAAAATTTTGTGTCCTTTAAAAAAGATTCACTTAGCTGGGTGGTGGTGGTGGTGGTGGTGGTGGTGGTGGTGGTGGTGGTGGTGGCACACGCCTTTAATCCCAGCGCTTGGGAGGCAGAGCCAGGTGGATCTCTGTGAGTTGGAGGCCAGCCTGGTCTACAAAGCGAGTTCCAGGAAAGGCGCAAAACTACACAGAGAAACCCTGTCTTAAAAAAACAAAACAAAACAAAAAGATTCATTTATTTCTATTTCATGTGTAGAAATGTTTGCCTACATATACGTGTGCGCATCATGTAGGTGCAATACCTTCAGACGCCAGGAGAGGGCATCAGAGCACCTGAAATGAGTTACAGGTGTCTAAGTGCTGATGGGAACTGAATTCTTGTCCTCTGTGAGAGCAGTATGTCCTCTTAACCACTGAGCCGTCTCTCTGGTCTCCAATTGTGCATGTTTTGCCTCTTCTTTTATCCTCGAACATGAGACGGATACTGGGAAGCATTTACTTTCTGGCTGTGTCTGCTTTGACACAGGGCATGGTGGGGAAGAAGTCAGATGGTTCTCCTGAGATCTAGAAGTCAATGTGGCAGCAAGCCATCATGACCATGTCGTGGAAGTGGAGGAACAAGGCAGGTTCTGGGAACCTCAGGGGCTGCAGGTATGAGAAGCAATGAGCAGGGGGCCAGAAAGGTCTCTTTGAGGCAGTGACAATTGGGTGGAGACCTGAACAGTAAGGGAGTGCCAGCCCTCTCGGGGATGGGGAACTGGAGGACTTGTGTCTGGCAGAGCATCTGCAGGTGCCAGACCACAAAGGTGAGAAGGCATTTGAGCAAGAAGGAGACAGATTTAAGATCAACCTGGATGGAGGCTCAGCCAGTTTTGCTAGACCCAGCCAGTATCTGGAACCACAGTGCACTCTACCCATTGACACGCTCTGCCCCTGCACCAAATCCCACCTGCTGCCTATTGTTAAATGGCCTATGGGCTGAGAGTGCTTTCCACATTTTTTAAAAAGGTTGAGAAATAAGAATACGCTAATTCATGACACACGAAGATTCCATGTGTCCCCAGTTTCGGGTAGCTATCTCTTGGTAGGGTCTGGTGGGCACAGAGCCAGGTGTGTTGTTTGCCTGTTGTCTGGGGCTCCTTGCATGCTCTCACAGCTGAGTTGTGTGGTTTTGATCAAGGCTTTGAGGTCTGCAGCATACAAGCTTTGCTATCTGGCTTTCTGCAAAGGGACTTTCTCATGCCCTGCTCACTGGAAACAACTCTCTGAGCACCAGTGGAACGCCCGTGGGAATGATGGCTCTCTCGCTGATCATGGGTCCCTTTGCCTGAGATGTCCGGTCTCTTGGCATAGACAGCCCTGCAATCCTGGCCCTAGAGACAGACAAATGCTCCAGGAAGAATGACTGCTGATATTTTTTCTTCCAGGCAGGATTTGGGGGAGAGGCTGGAGAGATGGCTCAGTGGTCAAGAGTGCTGCTCTTGCAGAGGACCCAAGTTCCTTTCCTGGAACTCACAACAGGTTGCTCACAACTCGATGCCTCTGGTCTCTGTGGACACACCTGCTCTCACATTCCTCAACATGCTCGTGCACTCTTGCACGCATGCGCGCGCGCATACACACACACACACACACACACACACACACACACACACTTACTTAAATA
Organism: Peromyscus eremicus; assembly: GCF_949786415.1. Classification (NCBI taxonomy): domain Eukaryota; kingdom Metazoa; phylum Chordata; class Mammalia; order Rodentia; family Cricetidae; genus Peromyscus; species Peromyscus eremicus. Next base: position 143,674,977 of record NC_081419.1, on the reverse strand, counting down.
ATAAATCTTAAGAGAACTGAATACCTATGAGTTGAGATAATCCCACCCCCATTCCAGCATTGTGCTGCGTATCAGAATCTCAGTTAGAGATAAAATGGCTTCCATCCTTCTGTGTCTTCTAGTTAAACATATTTCCAGCAGACAGACCCTTCTCCCTCCATGTTTAACTGCCTGCACTGTGGGCACGGCAGCTGCTTAAGTGAGATGTTCTGAGTGAAGTCTATGGAATACACATCTATGCATCAATTCCTTATGCTCAGGAGTTGTTTCCATAAATAATAACGAGAAGAGAAGACACAGTAGAGGGCCAGCAAGATGGCTCAGGGAGTGGGGTGCTCGCTGCCCAGCGAGACGCCTGAATTTGATCCCCAGGAGCCACACGGTGGAAAGAGAACCAGTTGCAGCAAGCTGTCCTCTGACCTCCGTATGCAAGCTGTGGCATGTGCATGCTGAGACACATACATGCACACATAAATAAATAGCAGTAAATCAGGCTCAATTCGAGTACCGGTCAGGAAGGCAGGTGGGCATCACCACGCTTAGGTTTGCACACTGTCATGCTCACACCGTGAGGAAACCCTAGTAGGGAGTCTTGACCTAGAATCCGTGCATAGAATTCAGGAGGTCCACATTCACCTCCCTTGGTCACAGCCCGGAGGCTGAGAACCGGTGAAGCTGGCACTTCCTTCAATGGCATCAAACCATGACGGTAACACATTGTCATTTTTATCACCAACATTTTTAGCCAAAATGTCACAGACACCTCATGTCACCTTCTAGCTGCTGCAAGGACTCTGTGATATTAAGCATGCCCATTATGTTGTAACTACACCAGTGATTAGCTGTGGTGATGGCCATGACACTTAATGCATAGAATGACTTCATATGTCATGACACTGGCAAATCGCACTCTTTAATATTTGATAACTGCACTGCAATGATTAAAAATATAAGTATTTCATTTCCTGTCTTTCAAAACATTAGTTTTGAGAAAGGTCTCATGGGAGTCATCAGAGAGCAAGGAAGTCTGAAGTCTAAAGCACTAAAAGAACTTTGGAGGCCTGGGCAGCTTTAAGCCAAGCAATTCTTTTAAAAATATTTATTTGATTTTTAATGATGTGTATATGTGTATCTGTCTGTGTGTGCATGTACACATGAGTCCAAGTGCTGTGGAGGTCAGAAGAGAGGGCGGGTCCCCTGGAGCTGGAGTTCCAGGCGATTGTGATCTCTCCATGTAGGTGCAGGAACCTAACTCTGGTCCTCTGAAAGAGCAGCAAGTGCCTGTGACCACTGAGCCATCTCTCCAGCCCTCGCTATCTGCTTTCGTGTGAGGATGGAGAACCAGTGGCTTCCTAAGTTAGTCATTGTTCCACGAGTGATCACTCTCATTCCAATTTTAAGTTAGGAGGCTCTGGACATCTCCTCATCCCTCCACGCCATGAAGCTATCACACAAGAAGGTATTTTAACCAGATCTCTTCAGTTACTTTTGCACCAAGGGCTAGTCTGAAGGACCCCAAGTGAGCCAAGAGAAAGGCAGTCATTTAATTTGTTGTTGTTTCCATAAATCAGGGCCCAGTCATCAATTTTGCCACATATTTGAGATTGCATGTTATTGACAATGTGTTCGTGGAGAAAAATGGAGTTTGCTGGCAAAGCTGTTCCATTTTCTAAAGATTAAATTGTTCACTGTACAGGCCGCCATCTGCCCTCCCTGGAAGGGAGTTTTCGTTGTTGGCAGAGGCATTCCAAATCCAGACGACAAAGTAAAATCTCTTTCTCATTATTGCTGCACTTAACCAAAGGCAAATTCATCCATCCATCCATCCATCCATCCATCCATCCATCCATTCATTCATTTGCCCATTCATTGAATGCATCGCTCATTCATTGCCCATGCACTGAGCATCATTCTGTGCCATACTTCTGAATAAAGCCATCTAGAGTCCAAAGAAGGGCTCCTATGGAGGGATATCATGGGTCTTGTGGCTGATGTATGATCCCACGGCCCCCATTCACGTACCAGATCCTTGAAGGGCTGACATTTCTACCCCCACACTCAATCTATGTGATAATTTGGCTCAGGCTAACATAGGATTCTTCCTTCAGCATGTTTAGAGTCTACAGGGTTGCTAAGTCAGTCACATCAAAAGACAACATAATAGCCATGTGGTAGTGCACACCTTTGATCCCAGCACTCAGGAAGCAGAGTCAGAAGAATCTCTGTGAGTTCAAGGCCAGCCTGGTCTACATAGTGAGTTAAAGGACAGCCAGGGCTATGTAGAGGGACCCTATCTTGCAAAAACAAAACAACAAAACAAACATAAAACATGCCTCGAAGAAACCAGCAAGCAGAGCTCATTTCTGAGGAGAATCTTCTTGGAAGACTTACCTGAGGAATGTGGAAGAAGTAAGATAGGTCCCTTCACACACACACACACACACACACACACACACACACACACACACACACACACGGGACTGGTTTATGCTACACTCCCTAGTGTTGATCTCTGTGTTCTGTGGCTGAACCATTGAGGTTCAGGGAGACTGAGTTCACTCCAGTCCTCGTAACTTATAAGGGATGATGACATGACACGGGTCCCCTTTTCATCTCTAAGTCTGATCCCTGGGTCACATAAAGCATGCCCTCTGCACCCTTGACACAAGTCCAGCCCCAAGAGTCCCACTACACAAACTGCATCTGAAGCTGCTCTTAGCCCTTTCATTTCTCACCCATTGTTTCTTCACCCTAGATGAGAATGCTTGGTCTTGTCAGCTATTTGGATGGCCTTGTGGGCATGTCATGGGCATTTTGTTAATTGCCAATCGATGTAGGAGGGCCCAGCCCACTGTGCGCGCGGTGGCACCCGGGGCAGGTGGGCCTGGGTTGTGTAAGAAACCAAGCTAGTAAGCAGCGCTCCTCCATACTTCCTGCCTCTGCTCCTGATTGAGTTCTTGCCTGTCTTCTCTCAGTAATGGACTGTGACCCGGAAGCATAAGCCAGATTAACCCTTTCCTCCCTGAGTTTTCTTTGGCTATGGTGTTTCATGACAGCAAGAGGAAAGCAATCAGGAAGCGAGGACACCTTTTGGGAGTCAGTTCTCTCCTTCCACTTCGTGGATTACAGGGATCGAACTTAGGCTGTCAGGCTTGGCAGCAAGCGCCTGTACTTACTGAGCCCTCTCACCAACCCTTAACTAAGCATTTTAATTGGTCAGATTTTAGATCTAGACAATATGAACAGAGAATGAGGAAATCACACTCCATCCTAAAGAAGAGCGCCATTGCTGAGGCCCCTGTAACTCCATGCACCCTGTTGAAGCACAGGCTGCTCATCTTCTGGAATATTCTTCAACAATTACCTCAACAATTTAGGATGGGTTTGGAGTTTTGTTTGACTTTTCTTCTTCCCCCAGAAAGACTTTCTGATCTGTCATCCGAAGTGTGTGTACTTCTGGCTGGGAGTGTGAGGGTCATAGCGAAGCGTGACAGGACAAGAGAGGAGGTTGATGGGAGGGGACAAATTCCCAGAGTCACAGGTCACAGCTTGGCACTTTTTGCTTTTCCTTTTGCTGGCAGCTGGCATGAATACACACACACACACACACACACACACACACACACACACACACACACACAAATGTGGTCTTCAAAGCCTTTTAAAAAGAGTAAAGGTAGTAAAAATTTCCTGTGAAACCAAGAATAGTGAGATAAGAATATTTATACTTATCACCATGGGCTTTGTCTAAGTTCATGAAAAGTCAGGAACTATATACTGGCAAGAAAAAGCAACTCCTGTGATTTCTGGAACTCTCTGTTGCCAAGGCAACAAGTTATGCCTTACCTATACATCACTTTCGCAATGAAGTAGAAAAAAAAAAAGCAGAAAAAAAGACCTCTCCAAGGAGGGAGGGCTGTAGTTTCAACAGAGGAAATAGGGATGCACACACAGTGACACCAAAAGCACAGATAAAAATAACCGGAGCAAATATGTGCAGTATTGCTAAGTTCCACTTATTTTAGCCAATATGAAAGGAGAAAGCCAGAGCCATTGCCTTCCAAGATCACAGTTAAACAAAAGCTGAATTTAGACATGTTCATCCATTGATGGAACATTTCAACCAACAAACATTTGAGAACCTTGTTAGAACTTTATTTCTGTTGCTGTGATAAAATACCCTGACCAAAAGTACCATGGGGGAGGAAGGGTTTGTTTGACCTACAATTCCAGGTCACAGTCCATCACTGGGGGAAGTCAAGGAAGCAGCTCAATCAGCTAGTCACATCAGACCCAGACCCACAGTGAAGAGCGCAGAAAAACGAGTGTGCCCAGGTTGTCTGCTTGCTTCCACTGAGCTGTCTCTTGTCTTGTGTAGTTTAATACTCCCTGTCTAGGGAGTGGTGCCACCCACAGTGGGCTGGGTCTTTTGACGTCATTTAACAATCGAGACAATCACCACACAGAAATGCCCATAGACTAGCATGATTTAGGCAATATCCGTTTAGGATCTCCCCAGGTGACTCTAGGTTGTGGAATGTTGACATTTAAAAACTAACCATCATTCCTCCTAGAATATCCTGGGTACCACAAAAAAATCCCAGCAACTCCTTTTCAAATGTGGTTTCTGTCCTCATCAACTGACAAAGAGAACACAGACCACATAATAAAAAGTAGATCAGTGTTTCTGAAGGGAAGCAAACGTTGTTCTGGAAGCTTCTTAGGCAGCATTTCTCAACCTGCGGGTCGTGACCCTCTTGGGGGCGGGATAACATACCAGCTATCCTGCATATTAGAGATTTGCATTGCAATTGATAACAGTAGCAAAATTACAGTTATGAAGTAGCAACAAAAATAATTTGATGGTCGGGGGTCACCACAACCTGAGGAACTGTATTAAAGGGTCACAGCGTTAGGAAGGTTGAGAACCACCATTCTAAGAAGGAGTTTTGTGGGCACACAAATGACAGCATTTAGACACTCAGCACAGGGAGTGGGAAACAGATCCCACAAGGAAGTAGTCAGTTTAATTGAAGAATTAGGAAGCAATCATTAACAACTGATGGAGAATCAATTAGAGAATTTTAACTCAGAAAGCCAGAGCAGGCGGGGCTTCATTCACATGGAAAGAAGAATCAGGAGAACAGCAAGGCTTAACCGGGTGTGCTAGCACATGCTTGTAATCTGGTACCCAGCAGCTGGAAGCAGGGGAACTTACAGTTCTGAGGCCAGCCTGGGCTACATTGTGAAATCCCATCTCAATACAAAACAAAACAAAAGACATAGACTTGTTCAGATAACACCTAGGGGTGTGTGCTGGCCAGTTTTATGTCAGCTTGGCACAAGCTAGAGTCATCTGAGAGAAGGGAAACGCAGTTTAGGAAATTCCTCCGTAAGGTCTGACTGGAGGCAAGTATGTAGGGCATTTTCTTAATTAGTGATTGAGGAGGGACATCCCAGACCATTGTGGGTCTTGCCATCCCTGACCTGGTGGTCCTGGGTTCTATAAGAAAACAGGCTGAGCCAGCTGTAGGGGAGCAAGCCAGTAAGCAGCACTCCTCCACGGCCTCTGCATCAGCTCCTGCGTCCAGGTTTCTCTCCAGTGTGAGTTCCTGTTCTGACTTCCTTCAGTGATGAACAGTGATGTGGAAGCATAAGCCAAGTAAACCCTTCCCTCCCTAAAGTGCTTTGGTCATGGTGTTTTATCACAGGGATAGAAACCCTGACAAAACAGGATGTGTGGCAGCCCGTCTTTACCTCTCTACTGTGTGTCTTCCTAACTGTGATGGAAACTTACCAAGGAAAGCAGAATTCCGTTCCTTGTTCAGTGGTAACTGAGCGTCTGCGGCAGTGCCCAGCGCACAGCGAGGGTCCGCGGCAGTGCCCGGCCCACAGCGAGGGTCTCATAAATACTGTGGGATGAGCCAGTGGCGATTTCAGCTAATCATAAACCTTATTTGCTCACTTTCTGCCCCGCACTGTGCCAAGAACTTTTATTTATTTTACTTTATGCGTGTGGGTATTTTGCCTGCATGCTATATGCACCACATGTAGTACCCATGGAGGCCAGAAGAGGGCTTTGAATCCCCTGGAACTAGAGTTTCATATGGTGTGAGCTGCCATGTGGGTGCTGGAGACTGAACCTGTGTCCTCTGCAAGAGCAGCAAGTGCTCTTAACTGCCGAGTCATCTCTCCAGCCCTCCATCTATCTATCTATCTATCTATCTATCTATCTATCTATCTATCTATCTATCTATCTATCTATCTACTAATTAATCTTATCTATCTATCTATCAATCATCTATCTATCTATTAATCTATCTATTAATCTATCTATTTATCTATCTATCTATCTATCTATCATCCTCACATCAACTTAATGAATAAGATCCTTGGGAAAGAAAGGGGGAGATCATCTCAGCCCCTTGCCTGAAGGATCCAGCTAAGATCTGGGCACATGTGTATGTGTGTATGAGTGTGTGTGTGTGTGTGTGTGTATGTGTGTATGAGTGTGTGTGTGTGTGTGTGTGCGTGTGTGTGTGTGTGTGTGTGTGTGTGTGTGTGTGTTGGAAATGGTGGTGCTTCCCAACTCCAGGGAACACATGCTTACCTGTCCTGTGATCCTACCTTTCTAGAGCTAAGAATGATGACTGATAGCAAAATGATAGTCTAGGGTTTCCTTGGGGAACCACAGTGGCCTGTTGTGATCGGTGAGTCATTGGTGATTCCCACTTCAGAGTTACTTGACCAGGACAACCACATCTCCAAGTTCCCAGGCTTCATTTCCATAAGCAACTGATCAGTGTGCATGGTGTGTGTACATGTATGTATGGTGTGTGTACATGTGTACATGGTGTATGTAAATTGCTGAAGATATCCTTAGAGTTATACACTTAAAAAAATCTTTGTGTATGTGTGTGTACATGTGTGTATGGTATGTGTGCATATGTACATGGTGTGTGTATGTGGGGGGCAAATGCTAGGGTGTGGAGGTCAGAGGACAATTTGTTTGAGGCAATGTTTCTTTCTTGTTTGATGTTTCCCATACTAGGCGAGCCTGCCCATAGCTTCCAGGGATCCTCCCATCTCCACCTTCTATCATGCCACAGAAGCATCGGGATACTGACATGTACTACTGGCATGGCCTGGGTTCTGGGGATCTGCACTCAGGTCCTCAGGCATGTGATTTATCACTGAGCCATCTTCCTGGACACAGTCCTCCACTTTTGATTCTGCTGTTGACTTGCCTAGCTGTCACTAACCTTTACAGCAGCCTGGAAAGGTAGTAGTTATTAATCTCCTTCCCCAGGTGAGGAAAATATTGTCCAGATAAAAGTCATACGTACAAAATCATGCAGCTAGATGGATGCTGAGTGGCTTCCTCCTGTTTCATGGTATTTTGGCTAACACGACAGAGTCAAAGGCTGTAGGAATTGTGTGCCTCACGTTTTAACAGACGTCACCAGACACCAGTTAAACTACGTGATCAAAGTGAACTTCACCAGCAATAAGACATGTCACTGTCATGAAACTCCTGAGAAAGGCGCACGTTGCTATGGCGTTGTGGTGGGAACTCTGTCCTCCGGGCATGACATGGCTGTTGCCATCTCGAATCAGAGTGGTTGTGATGACCCACGGGAGACCCTCACAAGATTGAGACCATTAAGGTTCCCTCATAGAAATAAGATCATTAGACCTTCATCTGAGATTCCAGCTACCACTCTCTCTGTTCCTCCCTTGGCTTCAGCTAATCATGCAGTAGCTGGGTAGGGGATTGAGTGGGTGGGTGGGGGTACGGTACTGTTTAAAGGACATGGAAGGTTGGCTTTGGGCGAGACTCAAGGAATGATGCTTCTGAGAGCTGTTGCCCATCTTTCAAGTCATGCAGCTGCCTTTGAATAACCCTAATAACTCCCTGGGTCTGCAAGATAGGCTTGGGTGGAACCATTGCTTTGGTCCGTGTCTTGGTTAGGGTTCCTGTTGCTGTGAAGAGACACCATGACCATGGCAACTCCTATAAAGGCAAACATTTAATTGAGGTGGCAGCTTAAAGTTTCAGAGGTTCAGTCCATTTTCGTCATGTCAGGGAGCATGGTGGCTGGGAGTATGGCGGTGAGCAGGCAGACATGGTTCTGACTACATCTTGATCAGAAAGCAACAGGAAGTGGTCTGAGACACTATGTGGTGTCTTGAGCATATAGGAAACCTCAAAGCCTGCCTCCACAGTGACACACTTCCTCCAACAAGACCACATCTACTCCAACAAGACCATGCCTTCTAATAGTGCCATTCCCTTTGGGGGGCATTTTCTTTCAAACCACCACAGTCTGCCAGTGTCCTGTCTCTAGGAATAGTAGCACAGCAGGTATTCTTTTTGCACAGCACCTAACATCAACTCAGGGATCAGAAGACATTAGACAAACGAGGCGTGGGAGACAGCTCACAGAACAGCTGACCTGTACTTGTGAGAGGCTCAGTGTCATAAAAGACAGGGAAAGGGCTGAAGACGTGACTCCGTGCACAAGGGTGTCTGCTGTGCAAGCATGAGGACTGGGTGGGACCTCCAGCACCCATGCAAAAGCTGGATGGGACTCACATGCCTGTAATTCCAGTGTGTGAGGGTGGAGACAGGTGGAGTGCAGGGGGCTTGCTGGCTGCCAGCTGAGCCCAGGTTCTGTGAGAGAGCCTGTCTCAAGGGAACGAAGAAGAAAGAGATAAGGTAGGACTCTCAGCTTCTCCTTTGGCCTCCTCCACACATCCACACACACAATCAAATCAAATCAAAACAAAACACAACGCAGGGCGAGTCAGTGACAATGACGAGGTAGCTGTGGCCACTAAATCCAACCTGGAATCCCAAATTCGATCCTAGAAGAGCAAAGAAAATGAGTAAGAGGTGGTGAAGCTCAAAGAAAGCCTGGAGTTTGGTGATAGTCCTTGTCACATTGATTTCTTGCTCTTGGTCATCAGACTGTGGTAGGAAGGTTTCCCGCAGTGGTGGGGTGAGGGGCAGACCAAACCTCTTTACTGCTTTTGCAGCTTCTGTCTTTTGAACTTTCCATTGTGTGGGTGTTCATCATATGCTGCTTCCCCCCCCCCCTTTTTAAGTAAAATAATTCAAAATAATAACTTAACAAAAAGGGGGGAAGAGCTGCCGGCTACGCTCGAGCTTCGTCAAGTGACAGAATTAGCCACCAAGGGTCACTCTTCCCTCTTGTCAGCCTACCTAGGAAACAGGCCACAGGAGTGCGGAAGGATTTGTACAGGGGGCACCAGAAGCCTGAGAGAGGGTGTTAGCTTAGAAAAACCTGGGGGTATGGCCTCAACAAAATGGGGGACTGTTAGGTAAGTTCCCCTTAGGCAATATTTATGGGACAGACTGGTCAATAGTGTCCCTTGGAACTGAGAAACTGGCTCTAAGTGTCCAGTGGATACCTGAGTCCATGGATACTCAAGCTCTTTGTGTAATAGTGTGGTATTTATAAAGATTCTTTGTAAACCTTCAGTGAGGTTCCACTCACCTCCAGATGTCCTCTTATTATTATTTCTTTTGTGTGTGTACATGTGCCTGAGTGTTTGTATATGCACTGCATGTGTGCAGTGCCCGTGGAGGCCCAGAAGAGGGTGTTGGAACCTAGGAAATGGAGTTATAGATGGCTGTGAGCTTCCTGGTGTGGGTGCTGGAAACAGAACCTGGGTTCTCTGCAAGAACAGCAAGAGCTGTTAACAGCCGAGCCACCTGTCCAGCCCCGTCTCCACATATCTTGTGTGGCGGTGGAGGCACGTGCATTTGAACATGTCATCTTTAGTTGGTGGTACTGTTTGGGGTAGTCATGGAATCTTTAGGATACGGAGCCTTGCTCGGGGCAGTACATCACTGGGGGTGGGCTTTTGAGAGTTAATGGCCTTGTCTCATTTCCCGTTCTCCGATTTCTTCACATGGCTGAAGATGTGGTCTCTCGGCCTCCCACTCCCACCACTGTGCATGTGGCTGAAGATGTGGTCTCTCACTCCTACCACTGTGCATGTGGCTGAAGATGTGGTCTCTCACTCCTACCACTGTGCATGTGGCTGAAGATGTGGTCTCTCACTCCTACCACTGTGCATGTGGCTGAAGATGTGGTCTCTCACTCCCACCACTGTGCATGTGGCTGAAGATGTGGTCTCTCACTCCCACCACTGTGCATGTGGCTGAAGATGTGGTCTCTCACTCCCACCACTGTGCATGTGGCTGAAGATGTGGTCTCTCACTCCTACCACTGTGCATGTGGCTGAAGATGTGGTCTCTCACTCCCACCACTGTGCATGTGGCTGAAGATGTGGTCTCTCACTCCTACCACTGTGCATGTGGCTGAAGATGTGGTCTCTCACTCCCACCACTGTGCATGTGGCTGAAGATGTGGTCTCTCACTCCCACCACTGTGCATGTGGCTGAAGATGTGGTCTCTCGGCCTCCCACTCCCTCCACTGTGCCTGCCACTTGGTGCCTTTTTGCCACGGCATTTTATCACAGCAACAGAAAAACAACAAATACACTTTATAACTGCCAGTGAGGACAAACGCTGGGCAAAGAGCTGCCATACAATATGGTTAAGTCTTTGCTGTGGCTCCATGCCCCCAACAGTTTGATGAGAGTTTGGTTGATTGATGGATGCAGAATTTGAGTGTATTCTTGGATTGTTGAGCAGAAGAATGTGGGCAGAGGTGGTGAGCCGAAGCGGGGAAACACTGACTTTCCTACACGCTCACTACTTTTACTAAAACAAAGTCAGTACTATGTCATGACTTCCTTTAAGAGGTATTCATTGGTTCCCCAGCCCCACAAGGCTGAGAAACAGCCTGGCAGTAGAGGATGGAGGTGGCCTGGTAACTAGGCAGGTGCTCAGGAGACAAAAGTGATCCAGAATGGAATGCATCTCCTATTTAGGAGGCGGGACTTGCAGAGAACCCCACTTTGTGGAGCCTCCACTCCTTCCCCAGTGGGGTCAGGTCCTGAATTCTGACACTACACAGATTGTCTGCTGCCCACAGTGCACTTCATGACCATGTGCACTTACGAAATGATGCCCCCTTTCTGTCTGCTCTTCTCCCAGCATTGACACACTGCATCCCCTGGAAAGGCCTAGAAGAAGGATGAGGAAGTAGAGAAAGTGTGGAAGAAGGGAACTTCTACTGGTCATGATAGCACACGCCTTTAATCCCAAGACTTGGAGGGCAGAGGCAGGAAGATCTCTGTAAGTTTAAGGCTAGCCTGGTCTACCTAGTGAGGTCCAGGCCAGCCAGGGCTATACATCAAGACATGATCTAAATAAAAAAAGTAAAAATAATGACATTTCTTTCTGTCTTCTTTCCCTAAACTGAGACAAGTAGAATCAGGGTCTGCTCCCCACCCCTCAACCTCCTGGCCTGTGCATCCTCCAACAGCAACCACAGAGGGGCAAGCCCTTTCTAAGCAATCACGTGGACACAACTTCTCAATTCTGATTGGACAACACAACTCACATGGCTGAGCCTAGACTCAGAAGGAAAAGAGTTCAGAGAGGAGATGAAGGAGGACACAGACCACAAAGGGCGAGCTTTTGTGCAATCCCCCTCCACTGGTGGCAGAATGGGGGTCAGTGTGAGTCTGTGCCTGCCCTTAAAGCCAGTAGTCTCTCTCAGGGCTCAGACGGCTTCCCGTACTGCATTTCAGGGGTGTGGCATGGCATGACTTTCTCTAGGTCCAAACCTATCTCAGTTGTTCCTTGAGGTCTCTGGGCCTGAAGACTTTCGCCTCATGCATTAGCATCCTTGTTGCTTTGGCAACCGAGTTTCCCTGGATCCCACTTTTGGAGGCTGGTGACTCACAGCTACAGCCTTGGTGGTCAGACCTGGTACCAGCCTCACAGAGGTCTGGGACCATGAGTACCAGGTTTTGCCAGACAGGTCGCCTTGGCCGATTTCCATCACTAGTGAGTGGGAGTGCTCAGAAGGTAGTTCAATTAGGCTTAGCAAGGGGAGCCCCTGCAATTCTGAGTAATGGGGTAGGGAGACAGGAAAACATTTCCTATTAGTTCATGTCTCACTGTATGGCGTTCTGATTTTGTGACATTTCACAATAAACCAGCACTTATCACCCACATGGGAATGGAGCACAGCTCCCGTTAAGATTTTTTATCTACTGTAAGGAAGAAACAGGATTTGGGGTGCACTGGGGCTTCTTGATCATCTCCCTGCCCACAGCAGTTTCCCCATCCCCTTTAAATATATATTTACAGTAACCATTGTTTAAAACATAAATAAATGAAGGAAAGAGTACAGGGGATGAATAATGAAACAAATGTATCTTATGTGTTTATGCACACAGTTGACAATCATTCCATGAAGCAGGGTTAGTGGTGGTTTCATTCCCGAAAGTTCCTTACTTTTTAAGTTTCTCTTCCACCCATCCTCTTTACCTTGGTCACACCCACCACCAGCACATTAGTATTCTGGGATAGGAGACCACTGCCCCGTGTGTTACTTCAGTTCAAGCTTCAGGTTGCTGAGCCTTGTCCGTCAGGGGCCTTCTGGCAGACACATTCCTTACAGGCAATTCATCCTGCTCCAGAGGAGTAAGGGGCAGTGATTAAAAAGAGAAACCAGGGCCCATGAGTTGGCTCGGCAGGTAAAGGTGCTTGCCAACAAGCCTGAGGACCAGTGTTCGAACCTTGATAGGAGAAGATCCCTGAAGAGGAGAGAACCAAGACACACAGCCCACACTCCCACACATGTACATGTGTACATGCAATATAGAAATAAAGATTCAGTTTTTTTTTTTTTTTGAAAAAGGAGATAGGGCCTGGGTGGGAGGTGGTGTGTGTGTGTGTGTGTGTGTGTGTGTGTGTGTGTGTGTGTGTACAAAATAAAAGGTTTAGTTTAAAGATGATCCAGCTGGTGGGCCATTGAGGATAAGTTAAGACCCTGGTCAGGAAGTTCTAGCTGTCAGAACAGACCACCCTGGAAAGTTTGTGATTGACTACCCGAGGTTGTAGGGCTTCTGGAAGTTTCTTCATTTCCTACAGACTTTTCCCGATAGGATGTCCACAGAGGAAAGATTGGGTTTGGGCCTCTCACTTGGCGCCTGCTGCTCCCTCAAGGATAGGCAGGATAACACAGCCAGTCCTTGGAACTCTGACAATGACCTCCCTGATGTCCCTCCCACACCATCGGTCTCCCTGGTTGCATCCTGCTCCTTCCTAGCAGCATTGGCCACACCCTTCTCTCCCGTGTCCCTTCTTTCCATACTTTGTCTCTCCACACACCAAGTCTGGGGAGGTATGGAACTTTCCAGAAGAGGCAAGGGGGAGCTTCCTGTGGTGGGAATGCATCGCCTGGAAGTAATTTCTGTTTCTTAAGTTTGTAGAACATGCTAGACTGTTCCAGAAAGTCACCCCACGTTTAAACAGACCCCCCGCTGAGCTGGAAGTATCACACAGGAACTCTGGGGAGAAGATGAGAAACCCAGAGTTCAGAGAGGTCAAGTCACTGACTCAAAGCCACACAGGTGAGCGAATCGAAGAATGGAGGCCACAGGTTTCTAAGTCTCGGTTCCTTTTCCTTCCTTCCTGGGGAGGACAGGAAGAACTTCCAATTTCTCTGGTACTTCAAGTCAGAAAAGACACCAGCTGAGCCATCCCTGCCCGGCTAGCTCATATTTGAGTCCCTTTAAAGTGCATTGATTATATATTAAAACGGTACTTCACATGTTTTTCTAAATATTTAAAAAATTCCTCTCTGAAATCATGGCAGAAACTCTCAGCTGCCTAACCAGAGTTAGAAGGGTCTATTCCCCTGCCATTCAAAAAATTTTGTGGTATGTACAACAGTTGATCATATTGGTTTCAGGAAGACAATAGATGACCCCTTGGACACAGCAAAAGAAATACATATATATATATTTATATATTGTAAATATGTTTATATACTGTAAACATATATGTAAGTATATATTTACACACACACACACACACATACATACACACACACACACACACACACACACACACACACACACACACAAATGTGGCAGATGTGCCCAGTGAAACAGTGTTCATAAACTGGGCTCTATGTAAAACTGCCTTTTATTTTTTGCATGTGGCCTCCTCTTCCGGGCATTAATAGTGTTCTGGTTCAGCCCATATGTGTTTGTGGAAAACATTGCGCTCCTGTCTGTGAACTGAAGTTTTAGCTTCATCAAGATGAGAAATGTCTGTATTTATTTTTTTAAACTTCTAAACTGTTTTTCTAACAATCACATGCCGAGCTATCGTCGACAAAAATGCATTGCGTCACCATCGCCCGAGCATCCACCACAGACACAGAAGCAAAGGGTTGCATCCTTGACAATGTCGGAAAGGCAAATTCCTAACGATCCTGAGCAACCTCCAACCGAGGCTTAAATGCCGGCACCATCCATAAACAACTCTATACCGCCCAATTAGAGAGACAGAGACGTAGCATCCTGTCAGAGAGATTTGCATGGCTCAGAGTCTGAGATCAGAGAGGGATGAGGGATGGCTCGGAGTGACGGGGCCTCGCAGACGGATGACTGTCATTATGGTATTACAGGGACTCACACCTTCCCAATTACTGGCAGGCTTCATTAATTACTACCATATTCCCTAATAGAATCCGAGAGCGGGCTTATCAGCGTCTCCCCTCTGTCTCCCGAAGCCCCCACTCAGCAGTCGATCACCTATGAAAAATTAGACAGTGCTGTTCCGAGTGGCCTATTTAAAGGAGAGAGGAATACGGATCCGAAAAGGGAGGGGATGTGCAGGGAGGGAGAAATCCAACATGTGAGACCCAACGTTCTTTTGAGTTTTTTTCTTCCATTACTGGAACTGCCTTGAAAAGAGAGGAGTGTCAGTCATACGGCAGGGATGTCCCCGTAGGCACCTCCCCCTGTACATTCCCGAATAAAATCTTCCCAGGACTTACCGTCACATAGAAAATAAAATCTTGGTTCCCGCTTTGCCTCTAGCCTCAAAGATTCTCTTTCCTTACCTACTATACCCTACCCACGGAGCCCTTTCTGCTCATGGAAAGCATCATGTCCGTGTCTGCCTCGGGTCCTGGTACTTGTTGATTTTTTTTTTTTTTTAGAACATGGTTTAAATGGGATAAATTCACCTTGCCAATGAACGTTATTGTTTTGATATACACTTTAAAATAACAAAACATTTGGAAGGGCAGAGAGGCAGGGGGTGGGGATGGGGGCTGGCTCCATGGAGATGGCTCAGCAGATAAAACTTGTATAGGGAAAATATGAGGACCAGAGTTGGGATCCCCAGCATCTAAATAGCAGCCAGGTGGGCATGGCAGCCTGTGTGAAAGAGCTGGCTGAGGAGGGGAGGCAGGGGATCCCTGGGGCCAAGAGTTTAGGCTAGATCTGCTGACTCAGTGACTTCTGAGCTCAGTGAAAGATCCTGCCTCAGTAAATAAAGTGACAAGTGATGGAGGAAGTTACTAGCCACCCACCTCTGGCCTCCACACATATGTGCACCCATACACGTCAGCACACACAGACACCACACAGATATAAATGTAAAAACGAGAGGGTGATAGGTGTGTGTGTGTGTGTGTGTGTGTGTGCGCGCGCGCGCGTTGGGGGAGAACTTGATACCCAAGTTAGGCCAGCTTCTTCTAGACTCTCAGACTCACTTCTCACAGTTCAGAGTCCCCTCCCCAGTCATGTGACCTGGACCAGCTTGGTCACCTTCCTGATGCCTGGCTTTCTGGTTTTGTTTCTATCACAGTCTCCATCTCCAGTGAGAGCTGCCATCCCTGCTGTGGTTGTTAGCCGAGCCTAGTGATTCCCAATCACGGCTCCATATTTGAATTATTGAAAATGGCTAAAAATACTGATGCTCAGGCTTGACCACAGAGAGTCCGATTCAGCCAGTGGGGGCTGGAACCTAAGCATCATTCATATATAAAACTATATTATTATTATTATTATTATTATTATTATTATTATTATTATTATTATTATTATACTAGGGGTAGAACCCTGGGCCTTGGCATGCTTGGCCAAGCCCTCTGTCACTCAGTTATGTCATTGGCTGTTATTTTTTTTTTGCTTTTTAAAGAAAACAGGCTGTTACTATGTAGATAGGGCTGGCCTTGAGCTCCAGGCTGACCTGGAATTGGTCACCTTCCTGCCTCAGCCTCCCAAGGGCTGGGATAACAGGCGTGTACTCCCAAACTTGACTATATTGCTCCTGTGCACATATGTGTGTACTGGTGTACACGCATGCATGTGGAGGCCAGAGGTCAACATCTAGGTTCTTTCTCAACTGCATCTCAATCTTTTTTCTTTCTTTTTCTTTTTTTTTTTTTTTTTTTTGAGACAGTGTCTTACTATGTAGTCCTGGAACTTACTCTGTAAACCAGGCTGGCCTGGAATTCACTAGATCCACTTGCCTCTGCCTCCCCAGCCCTGGGATTAAAGGCCTGCACCATGCCTGCCTCTGACCTTATTTATTAATTTATTTACTTATGTCTTTGTGACTGGGTCTCTTCTTGAACACAGAGCTCCCTGATTAGGTTGAGCTGGCTGGTTGGCCAGCCCCAGGGAGTACTGGTTTCTGTTTCTTCATCATTGGGATGACAGGAATGCACTGCCATTTCAGGGCTTCCAGGGGATGGGACTCAGGTCCTCATGCTTCCATGGCAAGCGCTTTACTGATGGAGCCATTTCCCAGATCCAGGTTTGCCAATTCCTCCCTACTGAGAGCTTTCTCCATCTGAATGCTGGCCCTAGGAGGGCTGGAATGGGTCCACCATTTCCACTGCTGTGGCCTGGAGCCTAGGACAGCTACTTCACCAAGAATGAATGAATGAAGGAATGAAGGAATGAAAGAAAGAGAAAGAAGGAAAGAAAAGAAAAGAGAACATGTTGCTTACAAGAGATGATGACCAGGACTGAAGCCTCTGATGTTTTTTGTCAGGAACAGGTGGCAAATTCAAGAAGCTCCTGGCATTTCAGGGAGACTCGGTCCCCATTAAAGACAATGGCATGTGAGTCTCCCAGGCTGCCCCCCCTTCCATCAGCTGCCTTGGCAATTATGCCCAATGATCTCCCAGCACGAGGACTCCGCCACCGTCAACTCCCTTCTCCTTTAAATTAAATATACTGAAAAGAGCAGAGACTTCAATCCCTCATCTGTTCACAGAAGAAGAAACATTTCCAAATCGTCAGTGATCACATTCTTTTTTTTTTTAATTCTAAGGACGACCAACTGTTCCCAGAGATTGCGATTACATTTCTTACCTATTATTTCATGTAATGGCATCCCTTAAATTTTAAATTAGCTTTGAAGAATAAAAATAATTGAATTCCTGCTGTTTTGTGTACACAGAGGGTGACAGGAGCTAATGTGGTAATTTAAGCTGTAAATGAGTCTTCACTTTGTGTTCATTAATTACAGCTAATTACTGAATTACAAACCTTCTTGGTTAGGCTCTGTTATGCATTCCTGTAGCATGTTGAATCTCCAGCTGGTAGAGAACTGTTTTATAGACTTACAAGCTGACACACTAAGCCACCACTGAAACAATTCAGTTTGAAAACAAGGGGGGTGGGAACATAGAGCCTCGCATGCTTCTCAGAATTGAAAGAACAGACCCGGCGCTCGGGACTCTCATCTCGGGGAATAGATGATCTTGCACACGTAATTAGAACAATTTATGCCACAGGAAAAGGGAAAGAAAAAAAAAACCAGCACTAGGCTCTTCTCCACGCTGGGCGAAATCTATCCTGTAGCATGAAATTTATGAGACTTGAGTCTTTCCCCGCCCTTATCTCTCTGTTCCTTAGAAAGTGAGCATCTAATTATTTATTAAGGGACCCTGCTTTTAATAACGAAGAAGTGTCAAGGATTTGGGAAATCTTGCCCAGTCTTCATGATCACAAATGGCTACAGAGAAAAGATTCAGGCTGGCAGGGCAAGGATATGGTTATGACTGACCGATTCTCTCTTATTAGTTTGAAAAACAATAATATGTTTTTTTTTAAATTTCTTATGTCTATGAGCAAGATGTTGGAACAAGAAAACAAGAGTGTCTTCTGTCTTCTTTCTGACTCCAGATGAAAGGCTTTGGGAATGTCTGGCTTACTAAGAAGACTCCCTAAAAGGGAGAGAAAAAGCTGAAATCGTGGTGTGCTCTTTTCCTGGCTAATTATGACACAATTGAGCACCTTCAACCTCACATCCAAGTGCCTCCAGGATCCAACATAACCAAGCTCCAATAAGACATCACAAGTGGAAACTTGGCTTCCCCCATTAGTTATTAAAAATAGATTACAGAGACCAGTATGGTGGCCTTTAATGCAAGCACTTGGGAGACAGAGGTAAGCAGATCTTTGTGAGTTCAAGCCCAGCCTGGTCTACAGAGCGAGTTCCAGGACAGACAGGGCTGTGGAGAGAAATCCTGTCTCGAAGAAAATAAACAAAAAATTACAGCATTAGGTGGACCGTACTGATATGAAACATAAGTGCATTTTGTGTTTAGAACTAGCCCTCATCTCTAAAAGATCCTGTTAGACATGTGCAAATATTTCCAAATCCAAACCACTTTTGTTCTCCAGTATTTGGCAATAATTAACTGGCAGAGCCATCAAGTCAGAAGAGGGGCCAGGCAAAGCAAATGGCATCAAATGCTAGGTACTTTGAGGTATTAAAAAACCAACCAACCAACCAACCAAACAAACAAACAAACCAACAAAAACCTGGACTCTGCGGGCAGTGGTGGCACACATCTTTAACCCCAGCACTCTGGAGGCAGAGGCAGGTAGATCTCTGAGTTCAAGGCCAACCTGGTCTATGGAGCAACTTCCAGGACAGCCAAAACTACACATAGAAACCTTGTCTTGAAAACAAACAAACAAAAAATTCTCCCCAAACCCCAAACCAAAAAGCAAAAGCAAACAAACAAAAATCTCTGGACTCAGTGGATACACACAGACACGCACAGACACAGACACAGACACAGACACAGACACAGACACACACACACACACACACACACACATACACACACACACTCTCAGACACACACACACACACACATACACACACACACTCTCAGACACACACACACACACACACACACACACACACACACACACTCTCAGACTTGAAGCTGGGAGGGAGA
Organism: Peromyscus eremicus; assembly: GCF_949786415.1. Taxonomy (NCBI): domain Eukaryota; kingdom Metazoa; phylum Chordata; class Mammalia; order Rodentia; family Cricetidae; genus Peromyscus; species Peromyscus eremicus. The sequence continues at coordinate 143,655,798 of NC_081419.1, read as the reverse complement.
GAAGGAGGCCAGAGGGATTTGGAGGGGGTAGTTGGGAGTGGTTTTGGTATGATTAAGAAGCTTTGTATAAATCTGAGACATTCTCAAAGATTAAAAAAAAAGAATTTTAAAATAATAGATTAAAACAAAACAAAAACAAAACAAACAAACAAAATATGACTCACTGGGATGTTGGAAAGGGTGGCTCAGAGGCTGAGTGTTCTTGCTGAGCACTCCTGAGGACTGGACCCCAGGTTCCAGCAAGGCATCCTGGGTGAGCCTTAGCTCCAGCTCACAGGGAGGCAGAGACAAGGAAGGGGACCGCTGGGGGCTTCCGGCTTCCAAACTAGCCAAGCAAAATTGAGTCCCAGGAAGAGATGGAGAGTGGTAGGAAAAGACACCTGACGCCGCCTTCGGGCCCCCAGAGAGCATGCACAGGTGTATCTGCAAACACACGTGCACACACGCATACCCGCATCCACACAAATAAACCAATCGTTAAAACAAAAAGACGAACCAGGTAGATAAATATTATTCCCTCTAATTACAAACCAGATTTTCCTTTGGGGGAACCATATGTTGTCTTCTCGGTGCAGAGATTTTCGTGCGGCTCACCTTACTTCCTACTTACAGGGCTGCCCATATGACTGAGGCCTGGCTAATCAATGTGCTCGATTCTCCTGCATAGAGGTTGGTTTAGGGATGGGCACACGGCCTAACTCAGCCCAGAAAAAAAAGTTTTTTTTTTTTTTTTTTTTTTTGGTTTTTCGAGACAGGGTTTCTCTGTGTAGCTTTGCGCCTTTCCTGGAACTCACTTGGTAGTCCAGGCTGGCCTTGAACTCACAGAGATCCACCTGGCTCTGCCTCCCGAGTGCTGGGATTAAAGGCGTGCGCCACCACTGCCCGGCCAAGTTTTGTCTTTTCACACCCCTGAAATTCTTTTCACTGGGGTGGTCAGCCTGGGGCTGCTGGGGGTTTCTAGACCACTACATAAAATAGGCGTCCATAGAAGAAAGGTTATCCAAGGAGCCGGTGCCTAACATCTTTCAACCCTAAATACATCTTTGCCTGGTTTTGTTGCCCCTTGACCTTCAGAGGACCCAATAAAATCTCTCTTCCCTTTATGTTGGCACGAGTAGTGTTTAATCACATGAAATCCATGTCCGGGCACCTATGTGATTGTCAGCCAACAGGGGGACACATTATTCAGGACTTGGGGGGGCATCCTTTCCATGGCTACAGGAGGGTAGGAAAGCCCCGGTGTGGGACCTGGATAGGTACAGTGAAATCTGAACAGGGCTTCGGAATACAGGGAGGGCTTCTGTGGGAAGAAGCCAGGAAGAAAACAGGTGGGGATGGGGTAAGATGATGGAATTCTAAGGAGCCTGGGGCTTGCAGATCCGGCTAGACTGTCTGGTCAGCAAGTCCCAGGGATCCGCCTGTCAGCCTCTCCAGCCCTAACATCATAATCATGTGCTAATAATATGTCTAGCTTTTAAAATAAAAATTTAAAAATATAAATAATTTTTAAAATTATTAGTTTTTTCTTTGTGTGTATGTATATGAGCTTGCATGAATATATGTATACCATCTGTGTTCAGGAGTCTACAGAGGCTAAAAGAGGGCACTGGAGGGTGCTGGGAACTGGACCCCAGGTCTTCTGCAAGAGCAATAACTGTTCTTAACCACTGACCCATCTCTTTACTCCATGCTAGTCTTTTATTTTATTTTTTTAAATGGGCTTTAGGGGTTTTGAACTCAGGTCCTTCTCCTGTTTTTGTTGTTTCTTTTCTTCTTTCCTTCCTTCCTTCCTTCCTTCCTTCCTTCCTTCCTTCCTTCCTTCCTTCCTTCCTCCCTTCTTTTCTCTTTGTTTTTTAAGACAAGATTTCACTATGTAGCTCTGGCTGGCCTAGGACTTGTTATGTAGTCAAGGCTAGCCTTGAACTCCCAGAGATCTGCCTGCCTAGTGCTGGAACCCAAAGACTACGTCCAGCAAGGTCCCCACACTTGTGTGACTGAGCCATCCTGTCCTCGTTTCTGCTCTCCATCATAAGGCTCTACATCATCTACATCAGTGAAGTCTCAGGCTGTTGGCCGACTTGAAGTACATTGAATTACCTTTTTTCTTTCTATAAATGTTTTAAGAGCTGTGTGGTCTCCAAACCAACAGGGAGCTCCCTTAAGGAAGGGGCTGGCTTCCTCATTCTAAAGGCTTCCTGTCTTTTTATGGTTTGAGAACATCGTGTGTCTCAGACTTTTCTTTCTTGGGGAGGAAGTGCCTTTTTTTTTCCTTCTACATTTGTGGATATTCAGAAACACTATGCACAAAATGAGAAAAAAAGCACACATATTTTCTTTTTTCATGTTGGCGGAATTTTGGGCTGGGTTTAGGTAGACTGGGGTGAGTGCAGTCATTGGAGGAGCAGAGACACCCACCTAAGCTCGGCTTGGTTAGAGGGTAAGTGCTTGGTGCCATCAGGTAGAGGAGTGCAAGGCGACCCAAGAGGCTACCTGCCAGAAACTGCAAGCGTGCATTCACTTGTTCACTCTAAGTGGGAGGGCCGGCTGCTGTGTGCCCACTGCTGTGTGGCTTCCCAGCCTCTCTGAGCTGTGCTTGGCTCTGTGTCTCTTGTGTTTGGTAGCCTGCCTCTGACCCTTTTGACTATTGTACAAAGAATCCATAGGAAGGGCCCGCCTCCCCCGCTAAGGGCAGCTCCGGTGCTCCTGTCCCCGCTAAGGGCAGCTCCGGTGCTCCTGTCGCCGCTAAGGGCAGCTCCGGTGCTCCTGTCCCCGCTAAGGGCAGCTCTGGTGCTCCTGTCCCCGCTAAGGGCAGCTCTGGTGCTCCTGTCCCCGCTAAGGGCAGCTCTGGTGCTCCTGTCCCTGCTAAGGGCAGCTCCAGTGCTCCTGTCCAAATATGGCTTTCACTGCTCTTATGGCTCATCTCCATTGTCAACTTGAAGGCGTCTGGAGTCAATCAGAGACAGGTTTCTGGGCAGCTGTTCGGGGCACTTCTAGGAAGGGCTAGCTTAGTGGGAGGACTCTCCCCTAGAGCCTTCTGATGACCCAGGCATGATAGGTACACAGAAAGGTCATTGCTTTTTCCTACCTGCCTTCACTTCCTGCTAGTGAGTGTATCTGTCCCTGTTACCGCCACCACCACCACCCTCTGCTGAAACCAGAACCCAAATTCTCAGCCTTCAAACATTGACTGAAGACCAGGGATTCTCCAGTAATCGTCCATGTCCTCAGCACCAGATTGAGATTGGTGAGGCATCCAGCCTCATGGACTGAGGAGCTACGGGGTTCTCAACCCCTTCAGCATACACATAGCCGGTGTTGGACTACCCAGCCCTTATCGTGTAAGCCAATCTGAAAAATCCCCTTTACAACACATTCATTCTGTTTCTTCGGAGAAATGTGACGATGAGCATCCAAGTATGGTCATAACAGGTATTTCCTGGGCATTAATTAGGGACAAGGCAGTGTTTTGTTGTTTCTCCCCTAAGAATTAAGCCCATGGGTATCCAGTTCCTATTGTGTATGACAGTCTAGTAACTCTCTCTCTCTCTCTCTCTCTCCTCTCTCTCTCTCTCTCTCTCTCTCTCTCTCTCTCTCTCTCTCTCTCTCTCTCTCTCTCCTTCTCCCCCCGCCCGAGTCTCTCTTTTTGAGACAGGGTTTCTCTGTGTAGTTTTGGTGCCTGTCCTGGATCTCGCTCTGTAGACCAGGTTGGCCTCAAACTCACAGAGATCCGCCTGGTTCTGCCTCCCAAGTGCTGGGATTAAAGGCATGCGCTACCACCGCCCGGCTTCTAGTAAGTCTCTTGATCGGCTGTATATAACCCATCACATTGAGGACACTTGGCCAACACTATTTATGTGGTTGCGTTTGTTGACATATCCACAGCAATTCAGAAAAGACGTCAGATCCTCACCCGTGCAGGCTATTGGGTAGGAAGAGACAAGGAAGGGCCAACTGGGATGGTCTTGGGGACAGATGACAGTAACTATCCACCTATATCTAGCTCCTTCTTCTTTCTCAAATGCCTGGGTCTATATTCTGTGACTCTGTGATGAGCTAGGTGCTTCAAAGCATCTTGCAGAAAGGAATGTCAACAAACAAACAAACAAACAACATCACCCTTTTGGCTGGGGAGTTATGGTGGTTTGAATGACAGATGTTCCCCAGGCTCAGGCATTTGAACACTTGGTCCCCAGCTGATAATGCTGTCTGTGGAGGTCTAGGGGGTGTGGCCTGGCTGCAGGATTTGCATCAGTGTGGGTGGGCTTTGAGGTTAAAAGCCTGGAGCCCCTTCCAGTTCACTTTCTCTTTCCTCAGTGGTTTGGGTTGAGAACGTGAGCTCTCAGCCTTTGGCTCTGGCTGTAGCACCTGCCTTTGCTGCCATGGCTCACCACCACGTTGGACTCATCATCTGTCCCTCCATAAACCCTTCCTTCTACAAGGTGCCTCAGTCATCAGTGTTTTATTGTAATAACAGAAAAGATAACTAATACAGGAGCTGGAGCGGAATGGGCTGAGTTCCTGGGCAATGCCTCTGTTGTTGGTTGGTCTTTGGTCTTTTGGGGGGCCTGCCACCCAGCTCCCAAATACATCACACACATAGAGGCTTATTCTTAACTGTGATTGCCCAGCCTTAGCTTGGCTTAGTTTCTAGCTGGCTTCCCTTAACTTAAATTATCCCATCTACCTTTTGCTTCTGGGCTTTTCCTGTTCTCTTACTTTTGTAAATCTTACTCTTACTCTGTGGCTTGCTGTGTAGCTGGGTGGCTGGGTGGCTGGGTGGCTGACCCCTGGAGTCCTCCTCCTTCTCTGGCCACTACTTCCTTCACCCCTCCATCTCTTTCTTCCTCCCAGATTTCTTCCTCTATATATTCTCTCTGCCTGCCAGCCTCGTCTATCCTTTCTCCTGTCTTGCTATTGGCTGTTCAGTACTGTATTAGCCCATCAGGTGTTTTACACAGGCACAGTAACACAGCTTCACAGAGTTAAACAAATGCAACATAAACAAAAGTAACACACCTTAAAATAATAATCTACTGCATGCCTCCTCTGAGAAAAAAAGTGTAAAAACAGAATCATTGCCCTACTCTCCTTCCTGCTGGGGATGCAGATGGATGTCTAGTGGTAGAAGCCATCTTGCAGTGGTGAGGCTACCATGAAGAGAGCCACAGGACCACCTCATAAACCATGGTCCCCTGGCCCAACACTACTGTTGCTGACTTCTGGAAGTCCCCACATCCTGGTCTACCCAAATCATTGTAATTTATTTTTTTATTTGTAGCCCAAAGCTTTTTAAATTCAGACTTCTTGCTTTTTCTAGGTAGGAAACAACTTTGAAATCTCAGTTATAAAATCAGGATTTCTAGTTTCTCATGACAGACATGCAAGAAATGGGCACTACAGGCTTCTGTTAGCTCAGAAGCAGCTCGTGGGGCCACAGGAATAATGACAAACGAGATGTGAGTTCAACACTTTCTCTGAGTTGTAGGCAGTGTATTTCTGGGCACACAGTAGACACTAAGAGTAATATGTTTGCTTATTGTTTGTTTTGGTTTTATGAGACAAGATCCCACATAGCATAGGTGGGCCTCAACTCTGTAGCCAAGGATGACTTTACACTTCTGATTCTTTTGTGTCTATCTCCCAGGTGCTGGGACTACAAGGGTGCATGATCATGTCCAGATCAAGGAAATAGGTTTTTTACATTTATTTATATATTTATATAATTAGATTTTGCTGTGGGATGTCTTTCTGTATGCTGTGAATATGTTTTGCTCTCATCGGTTGATAAATAAAGCTGTTTGACCAATGGCAATGAAGAATAAGGTTAGGCGGTACATTCAAACTGAAGACAGAGATGAAGAAGGGTGGAGTCAACGCAGATGTGAGCCCACTGCTCAAAGAGCCCCAAGATGCCAGCAGACTGGTAACGCCACGGCCATGTGGCAACACATAGATTAATAGAAATGGGTTGTTTTAAGAGGAAAGAGCTAGTTAGCAAGAAGCCTGAGCCACAAGCCACACAGTTTGTATTAATATAGGCCTCCGAGTGATTATTTTATAAACAGCTGCAAGAGCTCAGGTGCGAGAGATTCATCTGGAACCGTGGGGCTAGGTGGGACCAAGAAACTTGCCCCTACAAGGCTTATTTATTTATATTGTGTGTATGAGTGTTTTGCCTGCAAATAAGCATGTGTAATATGTGCATTCCTGGTGCCCATGGAGGTCAGGAAAAGATATAAGATCCCTGGAACTGGAGTCACAGATAGCTGTGAGTCACCTCGCGGGTGTTCGGGACTGAACCTGAGTTCTCTGCAAAAGCAGCCAGTGCTCCTAACTGTTGAGCCGTCTCTTCATGGGAAATAATTTTTAATAGGTGTGAGAGAGTATGTGATGGATGGCTTTGACCTGTCCACAGTTCCACTAAATGACTCAGCATTCCCTCACCCCCAACATAGATTTGCTTCACTTATTGCCTCAACTCTCCTTGTAAGTGAGCATGACTCCTGCCTCACACATTGTAAATTATTAAATGAGCTATTGCATACACAGAACATGCCTGTGTCACTATATTGGGATTGGGGCTATTCCCACATGCCTGGCAGCATGCCACATGACTAGCATTGTGCTACGGCTTTTCTTAAGCATAATCTCTGTGAGACTAACACAGAGGTGAGCAGCTTGGTGATTCATGTCTGGAGTACACATTTTCTGTGGTGGTAGCCTTTAACTTCACACAATCTAGAGACTCCTAGGGAAGAAGTCTCAGTGAGGGGTCATCTAGACCAGGTTAGCCTCTTGACACATTTGTGGGGGACTGTCTTGGTCATGGTACTGAGGCAGGAGGACATGTCCACCGTGGGTGTCACCATCCCTTGTGCAGGGATCCCGACAGGTATAAGAAGGAGAAACTGAGCTGAGCACAGGCATGCACACATTCATTGCTCTTTTTCTTCTTACTGTGGATGTCATGTGACCAACTCCTTCAAACTCTTGCTGCCATGCTTCCTGATATGTTGGAAGCTTACCTGTCCCTTGAACAGTGTGAGCCAAAACAAACCCTTTCTCCCTGAAGGTGTTTTTGTCAGAGCATTTGATCACAGTGAAAGGAAAGTGGCCGACCTTTCCTTAACTTCTTTCTCTCTACTAAAACCTTAATTTCTGCCTAACACAGTCAACTCAGTTTTTCTGTCATCAAAAACAAAACAAAACAAAACAAACTATTCTTAATTATATGTCTGTCTGTGTGTATGTGCACATGAGTGTAGGTGTTGGTGGAGTCCAAAAGAGGGCATTGGACCCCTGGAGCTGGAGTTACAGGTGACTGGGAGCTACTCAGTGCGAGTGCTGGGAACTGAACCCTGGTCCTTTGCAAGAGTGGCAAGTGCTTGGAGCCACTGACCCGTCTCTCCAGAATATATATGTATATAAATTACTACTTTTCTCCGTGTGAATCCCTTTTGGAAGCCTCTCCTAAGCAACACTCTCCCAGGAGTGACTTATACGAAATAGCACTCTTCTATTAGGGGTGACTTTGACTGTAGGGAACTTGTGGAATTGTCTGGGGATATTTTGGTCTCACCTGAGATGCCACTGGTACTGGATTCTGGTGGGAAGAGGCCAGGAGAGGTGTTAAACATCCTAAGACATACAAGACAGAGCCAAAGACAGAGAATTATGCAGCCAAATGTCAGTGGTGGCGACATCAAGGAACCCTGACACACAGACAGACACACACACAAGTATCTTGAAGACAAGTACATCGTTATAAAAATGGTTGTCCAAGTGCTTCCCGAATTGTCATGTTACCATCAAGGCTAGACTCGCCTCAAAAGGTTTCTTAAGGTCCCCTCCACCTCAAAAACAAAGAGGAGGCAAGTCAGAGGCAGCTGGTCATTTCTCTTACTGGTTAGGGATAAGAGAAAGATGTCTTCAGAAACAAAATACCTTCTTTGGGAAGAAAAGAAGCTCCAACAATTGCAGTGGTGTTCACCGTGTCACAGTGACACAGTCCCAGGACGTCAAACTGAAAGGGTTTGGGACTGGATGTGGCCTGGAGGAGGAGGAACCCCTCCCCCCAACTTTGAATATGCTTTGGAATTTTTGCAAGTCACAAGAAGTCTGCTGAAAGGGACTGTGGACTGGAAGAAATAAGTTGGGTGAAGGGTGTATGAAGGGCAAATACTTCTAGGAGGTAACCCTCCACAGAAGTCAACAGAACGAATCAACCCAAAGACTTGGATTAAGTGTCCTTTGGCCAAATTGACCTTTTCTCATCATCTAGTTTGGATTCAGAAATGGGTGTCCTTGCCTCACACCCGCTTGGCCTAATGTCCAACTGCTGCTATTGGCGGGTTAGGATCCCGTCTCTAGGGATGCCTGCCTTCACAAGTTCAAGACCAATGGTTTTTTATGGAGACGGGGTGGGTGGTAGGGGTGGGTAGGCAACCCAGAAGGGCTGGGGTGTGTGTATGTGTGGTGAGGGTGGGGTGTGTGTGTGTGTGGTGGGGGTGGGGTGTGTTTGTGTGTGTGTGTGTGTGTACCCAAACCACACCTTGGTGGCTCTCTATAAAGGTTTGATTCTCTTCCTGAGTGTGATCCGCCAATCCGTAATCAAGGGTTAATTTCACAGCTCACCGCTTCATCTAGCATAATATCCATTCAGACTAATTAAATCTGTCTAATAATGTGAGTGTCTTTGTCTTTGTCCTCCCCTTTTTGTGTTACACCCTTCACATCTCATCTCCACAACCACACGCCATCACACTCGACTTGACAAGCCGAATTCCATCCCTAAAATTAAAACATTCCTGACCTATCTGCAATGACAAGCCAGGCGAGCTTCACGGAGCTCCGGCCCATGAAGGGAGCTGACACATTTGTTTTTAATTTCAAAAGAGTAGAAAGTGAAGATCTGACCCCGTCAATCAAGCCCTGTGACAAGTTTAATCATTGGTGCCCCACAAAAATCACGGCTAAATAGGAATGCAAATACTGTATCACAGGGCTCTTATATATGCTAATCAAGGAGAAGTAATCAACTGACAATTTCACCGATCTCCTTTCTGAAGAAGTCACTCAGTGCTCTGTCTCTGGGCTACAAAGAGGAGATGGAGGGGGGGAGACAAAGAGGAGCCAGGAGGTTCGGCACCCCCAACCAGCAACCTTTCTTTTATTCCTCCTTCTAGGACGTTTCTTTTTAAAGGGAGAATTCACTCTTTTGATCCCCCCTTGAACTTTAAAGCAAAGACCGCGCACAGTTACATGTCAATTGTACTTTATTGTCGGGAGCGAGGGCAGGCAGCAAACGCACTGAAACTTCTGCTAAAATAAAAATCATCATTTGTCTTTGTCATTAATCTGTTCTTAAATTCTCTTATATCTTAAAAGTGACTGACCTCCACAAGGGGAGGTGGGCAGAAAAGTTTTTTAAGCAGTTGAAAAATCTGAAAATGGTGATTTTGGGTAACTTAAAAGATGATAAAGCAGAATTTCTTTAAAAACTGCAGCCCCACAGTTGATGAGAATTTTATCATTGTTTTATTTTTATTTTATTTTTTTCACTTATTTTATGTGTATGGTGTTTGCTTGTATGATGTCTGTGTAACGTGTGCGTGCAGTGCCCACAGGAGCCAGAAGAGGGCGTCAGAACCCTTGGGACTGGAGTTACAGATGGTTGTAAGCCCTGTGTGGGTGCTGAGAATTGAATTGGGGTCCCCTGGAAGAGCAACCAGTGCTCTTAACTGCTGAGACATCATTCCAGCCTCTGATGAGACTTTGTAGGCACCAGAAAGTTCTGGAACCAGGGTCTGTCCTCTCAATGTCATGTGATTTCCTGTGCCAGTGGAGAGGGGACAAGAGTTGGGGTCAGTCTGCCTTTCATGACCACTTCCATGAAGAACCTGAGGGCATTGTGTTTACCAAGCCTAGAAATTCAAATTCAATTTCTTTTCTGATTTATTTTTATTATTTTAAATTATGTCTCTGTCTCTCTCTCTCTGTCTGTCTCTGTCTCTGTCTGTGTGTGTGTGTGTGTGTGTGTGTGTGTGTGTGTGCATGTGTATTCGCATGTTAGTGCAGGGGCCTGAAGAGGCTAGAGGAGACAGAGTCCTCTGGAGCTGGATTTGCAGGCCTTCCAACCTGGCTTGGGTGCTGGGAACTAAACTCAGGTTCTCTGGAAGAGTAGAATGTGTCCTTAACCACAGAGCCGTCTCTCCAACCTCTGCCTTTGTTTGTTAAGAAGCTCTAAAGAATGCCAGTTCACTGGTTACTTCATGCAGTCATAGCAGGCCAAGAAAAAAGCTTCTGTATTATATTTGTTCAGGGCTATGAAAATAGAACATTCCAGAAATTCAGGTGTCAGCAGATTAATTCCTACTAATTCAAATGAAACCAACTTCCAAACATATGGGGTCATTGTCTCCTTTTTATGAACAAATGAAGATATATGGGTTTTCCTTCTTTTGTTGTGTACTATGGAAGGGCAGATGGGCTGAACCTTGTCTGATTCTAGTGTTTTGTACTGCCCAGACTGCTCAGCATGAATTTTTACCTTTTTAAGTAATTGGGAGAAAAATGCAAAGAACATTTGTTACACAAAAGTGATATGAGATTCCCATTTCAGTGCCTGCAAATTTAGTTTTACTGGCATGAGGCCAGATCTTGTCATTGGATGTCACCTGTGGCCGTCATGCCATGAAGGCCTGTGAATAGTCCTAACTGAGGTCATGTGGCCTGCAACAACTGGAATACTGAGGTCATGTGACTTGCAACATCTAGGAATCTGAGGTCATGTAGCATGCAACATCTGGGAATCTGAGGTCATGTGGCCTGCAACATCTGGAATACTTACTGTCTGGACCTTGGCGAAAAATGTTTCCTGACCTCTGTTTTATATCAGCATGAAAAGTTTGCCTGGATTTGACTCTGCCTCAGTTTCTCCAGCCATAGAAATTCTTCAACAACAAATACCTGTGAAGATGTTTCCAGTTTCTGAGAAATGAGTGTTTAGATTGTGCAGAAGGACAGGCTTATTTAGTTCAGGCAATTGACTGATTTCATTCATCCTTTCTGCTGCCCAGTGTCTGGGGGAAGGCACTTTCTCTCAGTGACAAAGATTTGCAAGGCCCTGGGAACCTTGAGGTAGTTGCCTGGTAGCTCTCTTTTGTAGTATTGTTTCAGATGAAGATCTGATTCATTTAGGAGTCATGGTGGGGCCCCCAAAACAGACTATGGACTGAAATAGAAAAGATGACAGTGATCTATGTTTCTATCCTGGGGTAGAGTCCTCAGAGTCAACGTGACAAGAACTGACAACTAGAGCACTGGGAAATGAAGATTGTGGTAATTTCTTACTCTAACAATACTCTAGCAAAGAAGTACAAAAGGCAATATTTCTTTCTATAAAATATGCCAAGGTGTGTGTGATGGTTAATCTTCATCATCAACTTGAGGACACTTAGAGTCACCTAGGAGATACACCTACCAGTGTGTCTATGAAGATTTTTCCAGAGAGGTATAACTGAGGTGGAAGGATGCTCCCTGAATGTGGGCAGTTCTTGATTCCTTCCTTCCTTCCTTCCTTCCTTCCTTCCTTCCTTCCTCCCTTCCTTTTTTTTTTTGACAAGATCTCCAGATCAGGCTGGCCTCTAACTCCACATGTAGGATTTCCTTGCACATCCTGATTCTCCCGAGTGTTGGGATTACACATAGGAAGCATCACATCTGATTTACACAGTGCTGCCTTGCATGCTAGGCAAGCATTCTATCAGCTAAGCAACATCCCTAACTCTCCATGATGCTCTTGAGCCATCAGTTGCTTTGTGGGTCAAAAGAAGATAAACCAGTGTACCTCCCAGGAACACTTTGTAGGCAGAATAAGGAGGTCTGTATATGTCCTCAGGGAAGTTTCTAGAACATAATTGATGTTGGGAGATTTCTTAAAGTGGCTGACACTCTATAGAAAACTCCTGAAGAGGGAAAGAATGTGAAAGGGCAGTCCAGCCCCCTGGACTGAGTGGGCACTCTTGCCTGGCCTGGTAGAAAGGGTTGTGTGATGGTTGAAATGAGAATTGTCCCCCACAGTCTCAGGCATTTGAACAGTGAGTCCCCAGTTGGTGGCGCTGTTTAGGCAGGTTTGGAGGCTCAGCCTTGCTGGAGGAAGTGCATCACTGGGAGTGGGCTTTGTGGGTTTAACAGCCTCACCCTACTCCTAGTTCACCCTCTCTGCTTCATGTTTGTGGTTGAGGATGTGATCACTCATCTTCCAGTTCCTGCTGTCATGCCTCCCTGTCATTATGTATTCTCATCCCTCTGGAACCATATGCCCAAATAGACCCCTTCTTCCTTCGGTTGCCTTTGGTCATGGCGTTTTGTCACAGCAACAGAAAAGTAACTAATGTAGGCCATCTGCATTTTCATAGGTAAGCAAGCATGACCAGTGACAAGAGCACCCAGCACATTTTAGTGTCCAGGCTTCAATGAACTGAGGCTGACAAGCACATCAAGACCCCGATACATGCTTGCACAGGGAGGAGACATTGCTGACTCCTGGCTCCCTCTCTTCCTCACTTTGTGGCTTTTTTTTAAGTTGGGTGCATATCTTTCTCTGTAACTTTGGCTAAATTACTGACTCTTGTAAAGCCTTTGTTTTATGATCTGTAAAATGGGTCCAAGGACAAGGTGAGGCACGAAAAATAGGAAAGGCCTTAATAGAAAGCAACCAAAAGGAGGAGCTCATCCTACTATACTGTTAACTCCTGACATCCAGACTGTAAACAGAGGAAGCAAACACCAGGATACTTGAGGTGAGTATGGATTTGGGCTGAGGAGACGGCTCAGCTGGCAAAGTGCTGGTTGTGCAAGCGTGAGGACCTGAGTTCGGATCTAGGGCACCCATGTGCAAGGCTGGGCATGGTTGCGTGGGCCTGTAAAGTAGAAGTAGAGCCAGGTGGATCCCTAGGCTCACTAGCTAGCCAGTTGGGGCTAATGGATGAGCTCCAGGTCCCAGTGTGAGAGGCCCTGCCTCAAAAACCAAGGTGTGTGTGCCCGAAGAATGACTCCTAAGCTTATTTACTCGCCTCCCCAACTTGAACAGCCATCCACACCCAGACATAGACACACTCCTAGTTTTCTAAAAAGTATGTTTTACAAGTAATAAGTCAGGTTTTGTTCTCCTCGCTCTCCAGCACTGTTTCTGGTCCTTTCCCCCACAGGCTGTTAGGAGAAAAGCCCGGCTTTTGAAAATTAATCCCGTGCAGGTGGCAAATGAGAAGGCTGGCTGGCAGGTGTGTCTGCGGTGATAGGAGTCAATTTATTCTAACTCTGAGCAGGCTGCTGAAGCTTGGTATTGGAGATGGGTGTGTGTTTGAAATTGGATCTGCAGGGGGTAGCTCTCAGCATTTCCAGTTCCCTTCTCCCTGAGAAGGTGTTGAGAAGGTATAAATTACACAGGGCTTTTCCTTTTGTCTCATCTCCAGGCAACCACAGTTTCCTTCCTTCAAAAACACCACTCAGATCTGGTGAGATTCATTTTTTGTGTGCTGCCAAAGCTGGTGAGACCAAGTGGGGAGCTATCACGAGGGATGGGAGGAGGGGTTTGAAATGGCTCTCTTTCTATTCACAGCTCTCACACTGTCCCCCTAGAAGCTTCGGGTCACTGAGCTGGTGGGCGTGTCAGCATCCGCATTCTAGAATCTTCCTGAGAAGTCATTTGCTGGCTCTGTGTGTGGGGGTGACTTTTAATTTATTAGCTTTTAAAGATTTATTTTATTTTAAGTGAGGTGTATGTGTTGACTATGTGTCTGTTTAAGGGTATGTGCCTGTGCCCGTACAGGCCAGAAGGTGGCATTGGATCACCTGGAGCTGGGGTTAAGACTTTTGTGAGCTACCCAACATGGGTGCTGAGAGCTAAATCTGGCTTCTCTACAAGAACAATCAGTGCTCTTAACAGCTGAGCCACCTATCCGGCCCCAAGTGTGACTTCCCTACTGGAGACAGTGGGCTGTCCCTCACTCCATGACCAGCTCATTAGAACACAGGGTCTGACAATAAACAAGAAGGGACATGAGTGTTGGCTGGATGTGGGGAGAGAATTAAGAAATTGAATACTGTTGTAGAGAAAGGGGTCTAAATTGAAAGCAAAGCTCCCCAAGTTGGTTTCCATGGAAACATAGCTCTGTAGGATGCCAACAGGTGTTATGTGCCAAAACGGCTGTGTAATCAAATATGTTTGTGTGAGACTCTCCTGCAGGATGTCTCACCATCTCATCGCTAATACAAAGCACTGAAGTGGGGTGTGCATTGTGTGTTGTTTGTAAACCTGGAACCAGGACTTTGTTTCCAGGGAGCATCTCGGGTTGGTATTTCGAGGAATACAATTTGTGAAACTTTTTATCTGTCAGAGGGCCATTGGTGGCTTTTGCTATTTTTCTCTGCCTGGGATTTTCTTCCCCAGAAGATTGGTGGAGCTCACCTTTTCTCTCACTCTGAGGCCTTCCTCCACTCCCTATTTCCTCAAGCACCCTCTCTATGCTTGGCTTTGACCCTTCCTCTGCTCTCCTGGACACTTACATCTGCCCTAAGCAGACTGCGTATTTCACCCTCTGCACACTCTACCCTTCGAAGTGTGATCCCAGGGAGGCTGGGCCCGTGTCTGTCTTTCGTTTTGTACACAGCAGTGTGGCTTGGTGGGTGGTCACTTAAGGAAAGCTAATTGGGGGGACTTGGGAGACGGCCACTTGAGGAAAGCTAATTGATGGACTCGGGAGTAGGTAAAGTGCAAGCCATGTGAGTCTGAAGACCCGAGTTTGATTCCCAGAACCCATGTAAAAAAGAGATCCAGGCATGGAGTCACACACATGTAATCCTATCAGTGGAAGGAGGAAACAGGTGCCTCCATGGGGCGTGATGGCCAGCTAGCCTAGCCTACTTGGAGAACTCCTGTCTCACAACACAAGATGGATAGTGCCTGAGGAACAATAGCTGAGGTTGACCCGTGGCTTCTACACACATCGAAAACAAGACTGACCACACATGTATACCATTTATACATAACATGCGCACATAAAATAAAAGATGAATGCTAGTTGAATAGTAGATGAATAAATTTATGAATTCCTGCTTTACACACAGGACAAGGAATTGGAGTGGTGTGATGGGGAGAGAGGAAAGATGCGTGGTAGCTCCAGCATCTGGTTAAGCATAATGATCAGGACGTGGACAGCACAGTGCCACACAGGCTAGGACAGGTATATTTAACAAGTGACATCAAGGGTCACGTAGCAGGACGACATGCCTAACAGGAGTAGGTGCTCACACTGTCAGGAGGGAGGGCACGCCACTGCTCACCTGGTGACACTCTGCTTCTCTTTGTGGCTGGAAGCAGAGGGACTAGTGATTTCTTTTTCCTTTTAAAATCAGCTTCACTTGGTGGGAAGGGGCTGTTGTTAAGAACCTAGCACTTGGGGGTCGCTAAACCAGGGTTCAAGAATTGGCTTTGGGGTTGAAGAGATGGCTCAGTCGGTAAAGGGCTTGCCTTGTAAGCACAAGGACCTGAGTTCAACCCTCAGAACTGATCTGTAATCCCAGCACTGAGGAAGTGGAGACAGGTGGAACTCTGGGGCTCACTGGCCACCAGTCTAGCTTGCTTGGCAAGTTTTGGGCCAATGAGAGACTTCGTCTCAAAAAAAAAGTAGTTGGCACCTGAGAATGGCACCTGTGGCTGTCATGGGCTCCACATGCACACTACAAACACACTCATATCCATACGCATGCACCCATACATGCGTACAAACCACACACACATCACATCCACATACCCACACACTACACTCATATCCCACCCACCCACACACCATACCAATACGTACATGAGCACACAGATACAAATGTATGTGCACACATATTATTTATCTTTCATTTCAAAGTGCCAATTATAAAAAACTAAATAATTAGCTGTGAAATGTCCTACTCTTTAGTCTTATATGCCCGTCTTCTAACACGGGTTCCTGAGTATGTATGTATATAAAGCTACACACTATAAATGTGTGCATGTATACATATGCACATTACTCTCTCTCTCTCTCTCTCTCTCTCTCTCTCTCTCTCTCTCTCTAGCTCTCTCTTTTGTTTTGTTGAGACAGGGTTTCTCTCTGTGTAGCCCTGGATGTCCTGACAATTGCTGTGTAGACCAGGCTGGCCTCGAACTCACAGAGATCTGCCTGCTCTACCTCCTGAGTGCTGAGATTAAAGGTGTGCACCACTACCGCCCAGCTACATTACTCATTTCTAAGACTGTATTTTACTGTGATGTAGCTCTTTTCTCTCTTTAAAAATTATTTATTATTTTTATTTTAAATTATGTGTATCTGTGTGTCTCTGTGTGGGTATGTACATGTGAGAACAGTACCCAGGAAAGCCAGAGGGACTGGAACCCCTGGAGTTGGAGTGCAGGTGTTAGACTGTTTAATGGACTCAGGGTTTTGTGTGGGTAGGGATGGGTAGACCAGTTGTCTGTAGCATAGGATTAGCATAGTAAGAGTGATGTAATTCAGTGGCTTAATTCAGAGAGGGGTGTGCCTGGATAATGACAAGGGATGCAAAGTGCAATTGAAATAGTAGCCTTGCTTCCCTGGGATTTTCTGTCTTGGTAATTTCATGGCTCCATGTTGTAAATCCCACCGTCCCAACATAGCAGTTCCCAAGCTGTTCACTGGACAGCGAAGTTCACTACTTCAACAAGGCTTGGCGGTGCACACCCATAATCCCAGCACTTGGGAGGTAGAGGCAGGAGATTTGGAGTTCAAAGCCATTCTTAGTGAGTTTGAGGCAAGATCCTGTCACAACAAGGCAAAACAAACAAAACAAAATTCTCAGAAAATAGCCTGTCATTTTGTTATCAACAGAAGTCTTAGGGCTTTTGATAATGGGGTATGCAAAAGAGAGGCAGAGGGTATGGAAAGAGGACTCAGTGGATAAGAACACTGACTGCTCTTGCAGAAGACCTGGGTTCGATTTCCAGAACTCGCTTTTTAGATGAGGAAACTGAGGTTCAGGTTAGGTCTTCCAGGGGCTTGAAGTGGGAGCTGGAGCCAAGGCTAGGTCTGCCACAGTCTATGGCCCTGTGTGAAACCACTGTGCCTTGATGGCCACCAGCTAGGACACAGTACTCATCCAGAGGCTAAAATTCCAGAAGCTGCCCACGGTTCACGTGAGATGCTCATGGAAGCCTCCATTTGGGTAAGGCAGGCTGGGGTGGGATGGGTTGAGAAGAGAGGCCCCCGGGACTCCATATCACATCAAGAGGTTTGAGGAAATCAAGCCGTGGTCCCAGCATCAGAAACCTCTCTGGTTAAAGAAGCTGTCCTAGCGTCACTACTGTTGCTGTGATGAAACTCCCTGACAAGAAGCAGCATGTTGGAAGGAAAGGGCTCCCTTGGTTTACAGTTCCTGGTTACCGTCTCTTGTTGAGGGGAATTCAAGGCAGGAACTCCAGCAGCTAGTCACAGCACATCCACAGTTAGGAACAAAGAGAAACCAAAACACTCATGTTGCCTTCTTGCTGCTTCTGCTTAGCTAGCTTCCTTCACTGTCACATAGTTCGGAGCCTAGCCCATGGAATGCTGCCTTCCACATTTAGGGTAGGTTTTCTTACCTCAATAATCAAGACCACCCCCCAAAGACACGCCCATAGGGTAACCTTATCTAGCTAATGCCTCATTAGGATTCTCTTCCTAAGGGACTCTAGGTTGTGTCAAGTTGACAGTTAAAACTAACCATCACAGATGATTTTGATTATTCATGGGCAGAACACTCCTGCAGAAGATGATCTAAAAGTATCAAACATAGCACTGGGCAGAAAGTCTTCCTTCAAGAACATAATCACATTAAACTCCAAGCAGCAGTAGTTATGATGCACAATGAACTGTTAGAAACCTTACTAACAAGCAATACCATAGGCTTAAAGTTCTTCTGAATATCATCATCATCATCATCATCCATCATCACCATCATCACCATCATCATCATCATCAAGGCCAGCAAGATGGTATTGCAGGCAAAAGCATTTACCATGCAAGCCTAATGACATGAACTCTAACCCTGGAATCAATATAGAAGTGTAAGGAAAGGATTGATACCACAGACTTGTCTTCTGACCTCAACATGTGTACTGTGGCAACACCCTCCACCTATACTTACATGCACGTGCAATAATAAACAAAAGTTAAAAAAAATACAAACCAGTAACACAGTACTTAAAATTCTGACGAGGGTGTCATAGCCACTGAGCTGAGGAAGCGATGTATGTATTTATTTGTATGAGTGTTTGCCTGCCTGTATGCCCATGCACTACATGTCTGCAGTGCCTAAAGTGGCCAGAAGAGGGTGCCAGATGCCCTGGCAGTGGAAGTTTTGGATGGTCAGGAACTGTTGTGTGGACTCTGGGAACAGGACCTGGATCCTCTGCAAGAGCTGGAAATGCTGTCCACTGCTGAGCCACCTCCCCAGCTCAAGTGACATTTTCCCAAGGTCCTTTGTCTCAAAAGACAAACTGTCATCCCCAACATCTTGTTGTCTTATTGAGACTTCTCTTCAGATCCTAGACCTGACTCCAGGTACCTAGGTACCCCAGTTTGCTCTGCCGCGTCTTGCATCACGGCGGTCTATTTGGTGAATTTGGCTCATGGGTGTGTCTGGAGAGACAACATACCATGGTGGATTTAAAGAAGAGTGACATGGGGTGATTCCACAGCCCTCAAGGGGCAAACAAGGGCAGGCTGGTACACGTACAGGCCAGTACAAACTCCTGCATGTGCCGTGGCCTTGGGACGAGCCACTTAACTCAGAGGGAACATGACAGGTTACGGAACGGATTGTGAAGGTCTCCTGCTCCACAGGGCTGAAGTGCTGAGAACACCCACTGGGCCATGAGAGTTTCTATTATTTCAACAGATAATGGACTAACAAAGAATGACTATGATGTCTGTGAAAGAATTCTGGACTCAGAGATGGCTCAGTTGGTAAAGCGCTTGCTGCATAAGCATAAGGCCGTGAGTTCAAATCCTCAGCACCCATATAACTCCAGTGCTCTGTGTGTGTGTGTGTGTGTGTGTGTGTGTCTGTGTGCAGAGATGGGCAGAGACAAGCCAATCTTGGAGACTTGATAGCCAGCCAGGTTAGCCAAGCTCCAGGTTCAGTGAGGGAACTTGTTTAAAAAACAAGGTGGAGAGCACTAAAAGAAGGCACCAGCATTGACCTCTGGCTTCTATAGTCCACACGTACAGGCCAGTTCAAACTCCTAAGTAGCCTGTATTGACAGTGTGTCCTATATCAATATTTCCTTCCTTAAATAACATCCAGAGAAAACAAGGCCTACACCATCTTTTTTTTTTTTCATTTAAGCTGATTAGAAAGTTAGTTCTGTATTTGATTAAGTTCTACAGAAATCAGGCTTGTGGTGAATCATTAAGCAAAGACTCTTATTTTTTTTTTTTGTACAGCAATAAGGCCTGCAATGATTAATTAAGGGCACCATGCCAAAGCAAGTATCTTTGTTTAAGACACAGTGGACAAGACAGCCTTGGGAAAGTTGATGTCTTAAGTAGACGCCACAACATGTTTTTAATTATGTTTGGGAAGATGAACAAGAATAGGAATTGCCAACTGTTTAGAAAGATAATTTTTTTAAAAGGAAAGATTAGAATTAAAAAAAAAACACAAAGCGAACATTATTGATTTAACACAAATGCCATTCGTTGGGCCTTTTGTAATTTCTCTATTAGTGTCATCATTCCAGGGTTTGCATCCCCCTTCTGTGATCACATTTGGCATCTGTTCAGCTCTCAGCAATATGATACAGTCAACAGGCAGTGATTGCTCACATTAAAATGTTTTATTTGTCGTAACTGTACAGATGATCAAATGGTGTAAATCCTAAATTATCCCAATTACTGCCCAGGCTAATAAGGAGAGAGGGAACCAGTGACCGACTGAGGATGGACAGGCAGACTCAGCATGCTGGCTATGTTGTCAATCAGAAAAGAAACAGTGGAGAAACGTGTGTGACACAGTGGTGCCTCGTGCTGTGGGGGAGGGAGAACACACAGTGATCCTCTCAAACTGACGTCAGCCAGCTCTGATGAGATCCATGATGAAGGATGTGCGGGAAGCTGCTTAGCTTTGGAGCACAGGGGCAGCCACATTCCATTTGGGTCAAACTGTCCCATCTCAGAATTAACAATAATGGCAGATTGGGCTTCAGGTAAGGCCAGCTCCCCACTGTTAAATGTTGAAGATAGACTGGAAGCCTATTGGTTTGGCCCCTTTCCCCCAAACTGTCAGGAAACGGTTTCAACTCATTTGGAAATCGATGGACACGCTTTCCAGCAGGGTTATGGGCTCTGGATCTCAAGGAGTCATTTAAACCTATCACTCATGGGGGCCCACAGTGCAATTTCTTCTTCCTTGTTGCCCATCCCTCTAGGTTTTGAGAAATGGTTAATTATTCATCTTTCTGGTAAGTAATGGTTTTATTTTGTCGTAGCATTAGTGGTATCAGGCTGGAGAACTACACGAAGAATGCTGTGCCTTTCAAATACTTTTTGATTTCTTCCCTCTGCTAATGTGGCTTGAGTACCTGCTTGGCTCTGGCTGAAGACTGGGACTATCAAGCTGGACAGGCAGTCTCCTCCCCTAATGAGCTTAGATTCCAGGTCTAGTGAATGAGAAGGGACAGGATTTCTGTGGGAGACCTACATTTGGTGAACTGTCCACTGGGAGGTTGAGGTGGGACCCACGGTTGGATACCACTGTGCTTTCTCCCCAAGAAGACAGTGAGACCCTGAGAGGATGAGCTGATTCAAGAAGCCAGGGGAGCCAGGTGTGGTGGTCCAGGCCTGTGATCCCAGCACTTGGGAGGTAGAGGCCGCAGTATCAGAGTCCAAAGCTAGCTTCAGTCACGGAAGACTGTCTCAAAAAAAAAAAAAAAAACCAAACCAAGTCACCTGGTGTTTGTTACCAACCCTTTCAATCAGGATGGCCAATTCTGCCCTGAAGCCTGCTTCACAAAAGGCTGAGAATAGGTGTGTGTGTGTGTGTGTGTGTGTGTGTGTGTGTGTGTGTGTGTGTATGTGTGTGTTTGCTTGTCTGTGTGCGAGTTCATATTCATGGAGGACAGAGGACAACCTTAAGCATCATTCCTCAGGTGATGCCCACTTTTCTTTCTTTCTTTCTTTCTTTCTTTCTTTCTTTCTTTCTTTCTTTCTTTCTTTCTTTCTTTCTTTCTTCCTTCCTTCCTTCCTTCCTTCCTTCCTTCCTTCCTTTCTTTCTTTCTTTCTTTCTTTCTTTCTTTCTTTCTTTCTTTCTTTCTTTTTGTTTTTAGGCAGAGTCTCTCATTGGCTTGGAATCTGCCAATTTGGTTAGAGAAGGGGTGGTCTAGAGAAAGGGTATAGAGCTTCCCTGCCCTCTGAACACACCTCCCTCCAGGGACCAGCTCATGCTCAGGCATCCAGAAGCTCCTCTGTCCTGCTTGTCTTTGAGGTTTCTTCTGAAGACTTCACTGCATAGGCATGACCAAAGCATGGACAGCCATGTCAACATGTGACCGACCGGTGTCTGATCTAACCCTGATAGAAAGGGTGGAGGAGCCCATAAGGAAGGACTCTGCTTCTCTGAAGAACACCTCTTCTTCCTAGGGATAGGATAAGACTTCTTTTGAAACTGGGGTCTTAAGTTCTACTATCAGAGTGGGTGAGGCATAGAGTTTTTTATGGTCCACCTTGGAGCAGAGCTACTGAGGACAAACCCAGTGTGTTGGCTAGTTTTACATTAACTCGACACAAGTTGTAGTCATCAGCGAGGAGAGAGCCTCAGTTGAGACAATGCCTCCATAAGATCAGGCTGCAGGCAAGCCTGTAGGCATTTTCTTAATCAACGTTTGATGCCAGGAGGGTCAAGTCAGTTGTAGGTTGTGCCATCCCTGGGCTGGTGGTCCTGGGTTCTATAAGAAAGCAGGCTGAGCAAGCCATGATGAGCAAGCCAGTAAGCAGCATTCCTCCATGGCCTCTGCATCAGCTCCTGCTTGTCTCAGGCCTGTTTGGGTTCCTGTTCCAACTTCTTCTATAATGAACAGTGATGTGGAAGCATAAGCCCAAAACAAAAAACAAAAGCAACCCCCAAAACAAACAAACAAACAAACAAACAAACAAACAAACACAACCAAACCCTTTCCTCTCCGAGCTGCTTTGGTCATGGTGTTTCATCATAGCAATGGTAACCCTATCTAAGACATCCACAGAAGCATGAATCATGCTATCAAAGCCCCCATCTTCCTCTGTGTGTCTCGGGAGTTCCTCTGATTCCTGATGCTGTGTTTGGAGTTGATGTGAAGTGAAAAAAGGGGCAAACATGTTGGGAGCAGGGAGACAGGAGACCAGCTGGTATTTGGGATCACCTTATGATGTCACTTACAGGGCCATTCAGATGTCATGGTCTAAAGTAGTTTTCCCTCCTTCTCTGTCTCCCCCACATCGCCCCCTGCAGTCTCGGTCCAATTTTGCCTGTTTCCAAGACACCAGCTTCACCCAACTTGCAATTATGTGATGACTTGGCTGTGTGTGGGGTGTCTTTCTCCCTTATTTAGGATCCCCAAGGGTGGGAATACCCTGTGATTGGTTCACTTGAGTGCTCAGAAATGCAATTATTTGTGCAACAAAAAGTCAGCTGAACATGGGGTTCCTTGCAAGCTACCCCAGCCTGGGAGAGAGTCCCTGCCCTTCCACTTACCACAGCAAGGGCTATCTCTGTCCCGGTACTTTCTTATTTCAAGCCTGTAGCTTCACTCGCCTACCCCATCAATAGATGTCTGTGTGCTCCTGACCCCTCCAAATCCACTTCCCATACCGAAAACAATCCAAAATTCAATCCTAACAACGCCACTTGCTTTCTTAAAAGCCCAGATTTGCTTTCCGTGGCTCACAAAACAAAGCCGTGGTGTTATTGCTGCCCTCAGCCCACCTCAGTGTGGTCCTCTTTCTCTCCAGCTACCTTCATTCTAACCTCATTCCCTCCTCTTCACTCTCTCCAAACATCCTGCTTGTTCCTCTTAGTGTCTTGACACGGGTATTCTGGCCTCCCCAGCCTCCTTTGATCCATTCTCATCAGCTAGGTCTCAGTTCCATGGTTGCGTACCTCAGAATAGCCTTACTGACTACCATGTTGAGAACAAGCCACCCTCCCCACTGCCACTTACTATCTTTTCCTCTTTGACTCATTTCTAGCTGTCATGGTTTTATTAATTCTGTTGTTTTTAAATTTATGGTCTGTTCTGCATCCTTAGGATGTTAGTATTTTGGTGGCAATGACCTTGCTCATGTTACTCATAGCCGAGGACTAAATGATACCTCACCATCCCAGGAACTCAGTGGGGATTTACAAACAAATGAGTCAACTGACCTAAGTAAGTAGAACTTTCTGAAGACAAAGAAGCTGCCTTTCCACCCATCTTCCCATGCTGCGTCCCTCAAACAACACTGTGGTATTGTTGTTCATATTCTGACAAGACGGTCGAAGTTGTACATACCTACAGCTTCCTCTCATGCTTTTAGATATTATAGTGTTCTATAAAACGTTTTGAGCTGGGAACATGGCTCAGGGCGTTCAATGCTTTCTGTACTAGCAGAGGACTTGTGTTTTAACTCCCCTTCCCAGCCCTTGTAAAAGTAAGGCATGGCCAGGAGTGCTGTGTCTCCAGCCCTGAGCGGGTCAAAGAGACAGGAGGATTTCTGGGACTTTTTTGGTGAGCCAGATTAGTTGCTAACAGTAAACTACAGATTCAACGAAAGGTCCTATCTGAGGGGATAAGGCCGAGTGTGATGGAGTGGGACACTTCCTCCTGTACAAAGACATGCAAAGGCAGACGTGCTGTGCACACACTTGCACCCACACCCACACAAATTAAAAAGTTAAACATGGAGGGAACACTGTGGGGAAAAAAAAAACATGGAAGGACACAGTGGTGCCCACCTTTAATCTCAGTACTCAGGAGGCAGCCGCAGATGGACCTCTGAGTTTGAAGTCAGCCTGGTCTCTATAGCTTGACCCAGGCCAGCTGGGATGACATAGTAAGACTCTGTCTCAAAACCAACCAACCAACTAACCAACCAACCAACCAACCAACCAACCAACCAACCAATCAATCATCACAGAACTTTAAGCTTTAAAATTTAATGTTAGAAATGCTGAAAAAGGTGGGCCATAGAGATGGCTCATAGCTAACAGAGTCATTGCTCTTACAGAGAATGGAGCTCCATTCCCAACCCCCATACCAGGTGGCCTGCAAATCCGATGCCCTTTTCTGCCCTCCATGGCATTCTCTTGCGCATACCTATACATACTTACACATCATCAAAAATAAAATAAAGCTTAAAAAAATAAGAGAAAGAATGTAGAAGACCATTGATAGCCAAAACATTATCTTGGATAATAGGTTTTGTGGAGTTACTCCGGCTAGATTGATTATTTATTTGTTTGTTTGTTTTTTTTTTAAAGTCTTTTCGACAAGGAAGTATTCCTGTAATGATTTTACCTTCTACTATTGATTTTCCAAGGTGAAATCAAAGTGTGTAACTGTTTTGTGGGTGGATCTTGCAGATGCCAATCCTCAGCTGAGCTGACATGTAAAGGGAAGTCTTAGGCTTTCATAATTACAAGATATTTCCTTAATAAACCTTATCTGATCCTTTTCCGCTAATAATTATATGTAATTATATTTACATGTGAGAACATTGCATACTAATGGAGAGTAGGGCCCCGAGGACTTAAGAGGGTTTATGGAATGTCTGACTAGATACGGCCCATCATTCCAGGGCATACAAAGAACGTGGAGAGAAAGGAACGTGTTCAAAAGAAACCAGAGCGATGGAGAAACCCAACACGTTCATTAATTGATAATATTTTTGTTAGGTTGTTGGTTTCAAATGTCTTTTAGTGCTTGCACTTGAATTTAAATGTCTGAAAGGAACGGGTATTCAGAGAAAGAAAAGTAATTACACCCTGTAATTCTGATTTAATTACAAGGAAATAGATGTAACACGATGTGGTAAAAGTTATGATGGGTTCTTTAAATGATATATGTCATTAACATGTTAATTGGCATGAAATCTGAACTCACAGCCAGAGAAATCATAGGTGAAGACAAGGTCAACTCCATTACAGGCGGGATCAGAATGAAAATTCCATAAAAGCATTTGAAGCTTGATTCTGCAATGTAGTTTTTTCCCCATTTGTGTTCAATACAAAGAGATTCCAGTCCTGCCCTTAAAGAAAAGAAGGAAAAGCCTGTTCCTAAAATGTTGGCATGGCTAGCTTAAACTATTGGGTAGCCATAAAGTCAGGGTGAGATTAAGTTAGAGAATGGCTTTTCCTCCACTCAGAGACCAGGCCATGGCTATAAAAATCGAGTCCTTTCCACGTCTTCACATAACGATGAGGTGAAATGCACACAGATTTTGATTATTAAAAAACTTGCTATTTCCTTGAAGACCTATGGGGGATCTGTTTATTTTATTTAATTGTGATGTTTTTGGCTCATGGCTGGGTTAGTCATCAAAACAGGAAACGATGCCTCTTTATCCAGCAGAAGAAATTCGCCACGCTAGAATGAGCTTGCTGGTAGAGGAGGGAAATGGTTGACTGCCTGAAACTCTTTTGTTCTGTGTGCCCCACCACCCCCATTTAAATTAGATGGGTCTATTTATTTATTTATTATTTAGTGTGTGTGTGTGTGTGTGTGTGTGTGTGTGTGTGTGTAGCCACAGCATGCCTACATGTGTGTATATAGAGGCCTGAGGACAACCTCTGTTTTTACCATGTGAGTCCCAGGGATTGAACTTAGGCCATCAGGCTTGATGGCAATCTCCTTAACCTGCTGAGCCATCTCACCAGCCTGTGAAAGTTTCTTGAGGCAAGTCTCAGTGACAGAATAGTAAAAACCAGGAGCTCTGTCAGGAGAAGAGGATGCGCAGCAGGATGAGGGCAGACTTTGTGAGTGTCTGTGACAGCCGAGGTGGATGGTGCAGGCTAGGGAGAGCAAGCACCCTGATTGCTACGGTTCTGGAGTTAGGCTCCTGGCACTGACACTGAATGACGTTGTGGTTAATGTTGATTGCAAGATGGACAGAATTTAGATTCACCTAGGAGGCAAACCTCTGGGCATGTCTGTGAGAGATTTTCCTAGACTGGCAATGTCAGAGTGTCTGAGACTCGTGTCTGGTGCAGAGGTCGACCACACAACCTCCATCACTTTAGGCTCGTGTCTCCAGACATCACAGGACTTCAGTGCATACCTGCTCTCAGAGGCCAGTCACAGTTACTTGAACCTAAAAGGCCAGAGAGACTCAAGAGCCCTCAGAGCTAGAGGTAATGAGAAAAGTAAGGCAGCATGGACTGTGCAATCAGCACTCTACAGTGTTTACTCAGCCTGTGCTCAGCACTCCACAGTTATCTCCCTGTGGGCGTTTGTGTCTCCTGACAAGGGACGCCTCTCTCATGGTCTTTTCTACAAGCATTGATTTTATATGCTTATTTTTGGAGGTAAAGTCTCACCCTCTAGCCCAGGCTGGCCTGACCCTCACTCTAATCCAGCATGGTCTTGCACTTGTGATCCTCCTGCCTCAGCTCACCAAGTGCTGGGATTGTAGGTCTGTGCTGCCACTTCTGGCCAATCATTGATTGAAACAACAATAACACAGCAATCAGACTCTTTCTCTGTCCATCAGAGCACCCTCACTTCCTGGGACTTTCTGAGAGATCAGGTCAGTTTTCTGGGACACCTCAGAGGATCAGGGTGTGTGGTGTGTGTGTGTGTGTGTGTGTGTGTGTGTGTGTGTGTGTGTGTTATGGTGTGTGTGTAAGCAGAACTGAAGCACCGAGGACCTCAGTACTCTGTCACCCCATCCCTCCTCCCTTCAGGGAGGGCCATCAGCTCATTTTATCCTTAGGTGTTCCTTGACACCTCACTTTACCTGTCCTCATTGGCTCGTGCTCTGGGTTTTCCTTCAAGTTTCTCAAGCAGAAGCCACCTTGGAGAACCACAGTTGTCTCCCAGCTTCCCTCCCCGATTCCCAGCACCTCCCCCCTCCCCCCATGAGCACCCGCCTTCCTCACCTGCCACCACAAAGACAAGAAGGGCCATTCATAATTTAAGTCAGCCCTTTCTTTCTTACATGCACCAACATGTGCCTGACGCTGGGGGAAAAATTGAACTCTCTCTCCCAGGACACACTGAAGATCAAGCGGCATCTCATTAGGACGCACTTCAAAGACTCGCCCTTTATTTCCATACAAACAAGTTTAAATTATTGTGCGTGATTCTGCTGTTAGCGGGGACTCTGATCCATTATGCATGATGCCTTACCGCTCCGATCATGAACAATGGCGAGCATGCCATTAGCCTTCTGCTGGAATATGCTAAACCTTGGGAGTGGCCACGTTATTAGGTTAAAGTTCTGTCATTAATTATTAATTATATTTCTTACTAGCTAGAGTGCTCTGGAGCATCAAACAGGTATTGCAAACTTGGAATTAAGCACAGCAGAATGCAGGCTGAAGCTACAATTTCTTTATTATTATTTAACGTTCATTGAGCCTTCACTGTGAGCAAGGGACCATGCCCAGTGCACACCTTGAGTGCACTGAAACCTCACCATACTGCAACATTTTACATACGAACAAAATTGATAATTAGGGAGAAAGCCAAGTTGTCTATGGATTAAATGCATAAATGATATCAATTTTTGGGACTGTAGATACTTCTTGTCATGGTTTGGGTCTGAGACATCCTCTATAGGGACCTATGTTTGAACACCTGGTCTCTATCTCTTGGCACTATTTTGGGAGGTGAAGAAACCATGAAGGATTGGTGGAGTTGAACAATAAGGGCAGTTCTTTGAAGATGATACCTGAGCTCTGACTTAGGTCTAGCCTCTGCTGTCTTGTCTGGTTGCTATACAAAGACCTCTACTGGATGCTACCACCACTACCACACCACCACCACCACCACCACCACCACCACCACCACCACCACCACCCCACCATCACCCCACCACCACCACCACACCACCACCACCACCACCACCACCACCACCACCACCACCACCACCACCACCACCACCACACCACCACCATGGTGGAGCAGTCTGTCATGCTTTCTATCCATCACAGACCAAAAGCCCCTAAACCATGAGCCCAAATCAACCTTTGAGTGGTCCCTGCACAGTATTCTGTCACAGTGATGAGAAAGGAAAGGGATACACTCCTGTTGTTGTCCTTCCCCAGAGCCCACACCATCCTGTTGGTGTCTGAGGAGCTTCTGCGGAACACCTGTCATTTAGGAAGCAGGTGTTTTCAGTCTGTTGTGCCATGAGCAAAGGATGCTCACTTGCCTGGAAGGGGAAGCTCTTTGCTCAAGCTCTGGGTTTGGCCCCTTATGTCTAGGCTAAAGCCATCTGTCTTCCTGAGTAGATTAAGCTGACTACCATCATGGTCAGGTGTTTGGAGAAGAATCTATTTGACTTCAGCTCCGCCTCTGGGGGCTCATTAGAGAGACTGATGTGCTGTCATGAATTGAATGCGAGAAGTCCTCCATGGGTACATGTGCTTGAACACTTAGTCCCCAGCTGGTGGCGCCGTTTGGGGAGGTTGAGGAACCTATAGGAGGTGGAAGCTTGCTGGAGAAAGTATGTCACTGGGGGTGGGCTTCCAGGTTTATAGCTGGGCCTCACTTCCTGCTCCTGCCAGCATGCTTTCTCTGCCTGTTGGCTTGCCTTTCATGTCATGACAGACTCTATCCCTGTGGAACTGTGAGCCAAAGTAAATGGTTTCGCCTTAAGCTGCTTTTGTCACAGCAACAGAAGAGTAACTAATACACACGCTGACTCTCACTTGCTGATTATGTGACCTCGGGTGAGTTACTTCCTCCTCTTCACTAACGTTTGCATAAAGGGGACACATACCTCACTCCTTTCAGATCATCATCACTAATAAATTAGGTAATATATGTGAAAATAGTACCTTGCACTAACATTTCTTGGATGAATCCTTCTAAGATCATTAATACCTCCCAACACACATGTCTCTTCAGTGCCACATCATCGTGTGTGTTGGATCTTCTTTTGTGCATCACCTCTTCCTTTAACCTTTGACTGATGGATCAATGGGGTCAGAGTTCATTTTAGTCTTCCTGTCTGGTCTGTCACAAAGGGCAGTAGGGAATGGTGTGTCCACATGGCCATGCTCACAATTTAATGGAAAATGTGTTGCGATGTTTTATAGAAATTGATTACAAGTACTGTCTTGTATTCCAATCTCAGAACATTGAGAAACACTTGGAGGGGAAGTTTGGCTCAGGTCACAGCTTTTATTTGTAACCTCTTGATTCAGCTGATGTCAAATCCAGCTTCATTGTCAAGACAGGAAATGCTGGGGTCCTCTGGAAAATGTCTTAATAATCTCTACATTATTTATTCAAGATACTTGGCTAGCTCAATGGGGAATGACTTTTTCATTTGGAAACTTGTTGTAGAATGCCCTTGACAGGAAATGAACTCAAGAGGCCTCTGTGTAGAGATGGATCTGGGCTCTCTGAGCACACTCAGCCCTGTCCAGCATAGTATTTTTCTCTCCCTCTACCTATACCTGAGTTCTGCAGTCCCCACCCATCACTTCTAATTCCACAGGTTCATTAAATTCCACCTCAGAGTCACATTTCTCTTACTCCAGAAACAGTGTGGATACTATAATGTTTTGCTATCATAACCATGAACTAACTTTCTTTCTTTCTTTTTCTTTCTTTCTTTCTTTCTTTCTTTCTTTCTTTCTTTCTTTCTTTCCTTCTTTCTTTCTTTTTGGTTTTTCAAGACAGGGTTTCTCTGTGTAGCTTTGGAACCTGTCCTGGAACTCACTCTGTCGAACTCACAGAGATCCGCCTGCCTCTGCCTCCTGAGTGCTGGATTAAAGGCATGTGCCGCCTTTCAGAAGTGCTTTCTCACACATTTTGCACCTGTCTGGTTACACGTGAGCTGTCCTCACTCTTCATCTTTCCAGCTTCTATTTCACGTAACTGAATTCTCTATCTGAACGACCCTCAGTTTGCACCTTCCCCATCATTCTAGTGTGCTACACACAGCTTTGTCCCGCCTCTGTGAGGCTCCCAGGCTTTGGGAGGAACTGGGCAAGAGGATTACAAAAAGAAGCTGATGATTCCTTCACCTACGTCCAAGGAAGGCGCAGAGGGAGATGAGTGGGAAGAGGGAAAAGAGGAGCATTGCCAGGGGAGGCTGGGCTTGGACGGGACTTTGGAACATTGTGGGGGCGAACGGTCAGGGACAGCTGGCACTTCCTGTGGTGTGCGGCTGTGGACGGTGGATGACTAAAGGAGCCTGGGGAGGGGTTTTAATGAGTAGCTGTCCATCCTTTCGGCATTTTGAAGGATGCTGCAATTTTGGCAGAATGGTTTGCAAGTGTCTTTTCCCATTGGCTGTTCATTCCTCCTGGGTACCACTCCCTGGCCCAAACTGACCCATTCCATCCAGTCTCTGCTTGTTTTGGAATTTACAAATGCATCTTCCAGAGCCTCCAGCACATACCTACTAGAGACTGGTCTCCACTGGCATCCTGAAGGCAGATTACCCTCGAGGCTTTGCTTCCATCTGGACAAGTCAGAGTAACCTACCCATTTCTTATTTAAATAAATGTTGCCACCTCACTCAGAGAAGATCAAAAATAGAAAGTTCAGCTGCAACTCAGGATAGTGACTAAAAGCTGGATGCCTCTTGATAAGCCCAGCTCCCCAGATGTCTGACCAACCGGCTGCCCTAAAACCACAGATTATGCAGGAAAAGTCACCTGGGCGGCACACAGTCAGAGCACAGAGCGGAAGTCACCTGGGCGGCACGCAGTCAGAGCACAGGGTGGAAGTCACCTGGGCGGCACGCAGTCAGAGCACAGGGTGGAAGGGCACGTTGTCCTCATATACCACAAGCCATCGATTCAGCTTGGAAGCCGGGAATGGTGTAAGCTGGGAAGGTTAAAACCCGGGAAGATTCAAATCTCTCAGCGCCTCTGATGCTTCGTCTTCGTTCCTGATCTACTAGAAGACATGAAGGGCAATGGGCTCCCTTCTCCTGACCGGTGGAACTAGACAGTATGAGTGTAAGAAGAGATTGGATGAAGTCCCTGTCCCCAAGGTGACAAATAGTTTTGAGTCAACTCTGGCCATTGGTAGCAGCCATGTGGTCTTTACCTTTAGGTTGGCCTTCCCTCCCCACATGCCAGGGGATGCCTTGGCAATCTCTGAGGATGTTTTGGTTATTATAATGAGTGGCATCTGGGAGTGTTGGTGCCATCCTAGGGTGCTTCTACACACTATGGGGCACAGGATAATTTTCTACAACAAATAATTGCCCTACCCTAATGCTGATAATGTCTGTTTTTCTCTGAAAGATTCTAAGTCTAGGTCTTCTTTGATGCTCAATAGCAAACAAACAAACAAACAACCCCAAACCCTACCATGATTGATTAGTGATAGCTGTGTGAGGCCAAGAGAAGGAAATGGAGCCCCAGGTAGTTTTTGAAGGCACAGGGCAAGCATGCAGACACAGGATGGGGTTAAGGTTTTTTCTTTCACTTAAATTGCAAACTTCAAGGGCAGCAGCTGTGAGGGTCTAATTCACTGCCACATCCCCAGAGTCTTGAACGGCATCGGCACAGGCAGACACTCAGTGTACGTCTGGTGAATTAGTGTACTGAGTTGCTGCAGGAACAGTGGAAGCTGTCCTAGCACTAAGCACTTACAATTTCTTTGCATGTGTGAACTTATTTTAAGTTTCAATCATACAATGTAATAACAGAACCAATAAGAATGCCCAAACACAAGGATATTATCATTTCCCTGAGAATGGTGCTTGTCCCTCTTCCCTTTCCTCCAAGCGTCCTCGGGAGAGTCTGTCCCAGGACTTGCAAACTGTTCTGAAAACCACAGCTGCTCAAACTAGAGGACAACTGACTGTGGCATGGCACAACTCATACACTTTCAGTATGACCTCGACCTAGGGCTCAGACATCTCAGAAGACAGGCGGAAAGACTGTAAGAGTCAGGGGCCAGGACATCTGCTGCGAGACCATGTCTTCTCCATATGACAGGGAAGCTGCATCCCGCAAATCTCAACAACGTGGTGGCTTACACAAGACCTGCACGTGACAATATCAGTTGACATAGCAGCGTGGATGGGGAAATCTCACAAGAGCCCATCCCTAGATGAAGAGCTACCAGGATCCATGATCCCCTGAGAGAGGGAGCGTTAGTCTTCTCCAGGGATGAGTCCCTTAAAAGTTACCTAATCCCAAGCGGTCAGCCCTGAACACATATGAGCAACACAAAATGGACTCAGTAAATACACAAATTATAACAATAATGAAAGGAGAAGAGGAAATGGGAGGACATGGGAGCAGTTACAGGGTAAGAGGGAGGTGTGGAAATGATGTAAATACTGCTGCTGTAGTAAAAAATTGAATTAAAAACAAACCCAGTTCTGAGACTCATTCACCTTGCTACAGTTGTCCTTCAGGGGTCGAGCACTTGCCTTGTATGTGCAAGGCTGTGATGTAATCCCAGAACCTCAAAAAGTACATCCACTTAGAGGATGAGAGGGCAGGCTTGTCATTCACACACCGTCTACACCTTCCCTTTCGTAAGTTAGACCAAATCACCCACCTTTCCCACCTCACCTGAATGGATGTGAGACAGCCCCACAGAAGCAGTGGACTACTGAAATGATCTACCACATTTAAAAAACTCCTCCAAAGGACTGAAAAGACTCACTGTAAGCCATAAACAGTGCTGAACTTCATATAATCATCTCTCAGTTCTCTCCAGAATATATGTTAAATTATCATTATTACTACAATGAACAACTTTGTTCCAAAAATATATACGTGAATCTATATACATTAAGACGAGATTCTGAAATATGAAACTATTGGATAAAACACAATCATTACCTAGAGGGCCAGAAAAATGGCTCAGCAGTTAAGAACACTGGCTACTTTACCTGAAGATCCAGGTTCAATTTCCAGCACCTGCATGGTGGCCCACAACCACCTGTAACTCCAGTTCTGGAGGATCCAACCGATTGTTGACCTCCCTGGGCACTACATGCGCATGGTTCACAGACATACATGGAGGCAAAACACCCAGACACATAAAATAAATTAAAAACAAAAACCCCAATAAAACATAGCACTTATCCTATTATTTTAATAGTATTATTTAAATATTTAGAAGGCAGCATCTCTAAAAATGGTGGCCATGACTGTAGGGTGAAAAGGGCCAAGGAAAAAACACCCTGACCCTGACCTGACTCCAAGACCAGGGCTTGAAATCACACCAATCTCTGAACTTGCCTGAGAATCAGGCTGCAGAATCCCATCAATCCCTGAGCACGAAATCCCACCAATCCCTGGGCTTGTTCCAGAATCAGGCAACAAAACCCCACCAATCCCAAGCCACCTGGGTACCCCTCCCCGCAAGCTCCGTAGCCTGTTCAGTTTGCTGCTGCTTCTCACCCTGGAGGCAGCCACCCTCCTGGATTCTTTCTTCTCAATGACTCTCTTGAGTAAGGTTTGTTGTGGGGTGTGACACTTTTGCTGGAGGGGGCCCAGCTGTAACAACTTTCCCCAGAGCCAGAGGGGAGCAGAACTGTAACACTTTCACTGGGGAGACTTTCTCCTAGCAGAGCAGAGTTCTCACACTTGCATTGGGGAAACCTTTCCCTGGAGCATGGGTGGGAGCTGCTATGCTTATGGTGACTTCGTGGTATTTCTTGGCTCCCGACTGCCAGGATACCTTTCCATCCAAGGTTCAACGCTTACAATTACTGTCGATCAGCAGCTGGTAAATTACTGTTTCTAGGACATTCTACTTCCGCTGTCTTTTTTTTTTTTTTTGATAAATAAAGTTTTATTGCAGCACAGCCTTGCTCATTCATTTACTTATTGTCTATGGGTATTTTCATGCTATGTGGGATCTTAGTAGTTACCATGGTAACCATATGGCTGGCAAAGCTGAAGATATTTACTATGTGGCCTTTTATAGAAAAAGGTCACTGGCTTCTGCCGTAGCTAAAACCTATGGAGAAGAGATGATTCTGGCAGAAGTTTATCAGGACAGGTGTCCCAAGTAGAGGTGTGTGGAGGGGTACCCGAGGGAGAGGAGGTGCAGTAAGGTACGTTGAAGGGAAAGGGTGCAGGCTCTCGATTTCTTTCTCTCTTGTATAGAGGGGACAGATGTACAGATGGTGTTGAATAGGTGCTTTCTTGGGGTGTTTGTGGTGGGGGTGGACACGGTAATGCCCACCCACTCTCCTTTCTCCCTTTACCTGGCTTTTCAGGGCTCTTAGAATTCATCCTGGGTAGATACCCCCCCCCCCACTCCTGTGTACACAGAAAAGCTGTTCTATTATTCAAATTCTCCAAGATCAAGGATGTGAAATGAAGGCTGCCCCTGGCCCCATAAGACATCCAAACAAATCTCACGGCTTCCAAATGTGACTGTGTCACCCTGGGATTAATACCGAGTAATCCAGTTCCAGCATCAAGACAGCGAAAATAAGCATTTACTCTCCCGGAAAATCATTTTATACTGATTACAAGTTGTAGCCTGTCACTGTGACGGGAATTGAAAATGTGTACATTTGCGAGGTTAATACTTCTCTCTAAAGCTGCTTTCTCCCCCGCCCCCACCCGCTCAAAAGGGACAGAGCTGGAAGTAAACATTTGTCCGGAGACAGCTGCATACTGACACACGAAGTTCAAGCGACCTTTTCATTTCCTCACTTTACTCGATCACACCGCAACAGTGAGAAGCCAAGTATTTGCAGCCAGTGCCGTTCATGTTTCAGGCTAGATCATTTTGTCCTGGGGGTTGGCTCTTAGCACGGAAGGTCTCCAGCTTTCAGCCTGTCTTGTACTCAAGATACCACTCTAACCTTGTCCTTAACTGTGACAATGAATGTGCCTATGTTAAAACCACAGGCACTTGAGACACCACTCGAACCTTGTCCTTGACTGTGACAATGAACATGCCTATGTTAAAACCACAGGCCGGACAAGTTCAGTTTGTAAAGTGCTTGAGACTCGAGTTCAGATCTCCAGCACCCATGTAAAATGTTTCATGTGACTGTGAATGCCTGTAATCCAAGCATGAGGAGGTAGAGACAGGAGGATGCCCAAGACTCCGTGGCCCGACTGTCTAGCTAAATCAGTGACTTCCAGGTTCAGGGAGAGATCCTGTTTAAAAAAATAAAGGTGGTCTGGATGTGGTGGGACATTCCTTTAATCCCAGTACCCAGGAAACACAGGCAGGTAGATCTCTTCGAATTCAAAGCCAGCCTGATCTACATAGTTCCATGTTAGCCAGGGATGTGTAGTAAGATTCTGTCTCAAAAAAAAAAAAAAAAAAAAAAAAAAAAAAAAAAAAAAAAAAAAAAAGAAACATGAAAGAGAAAGACAACCTATGTTGACCTCTGGCTGCCATATGTACACGCATCTACCGTTGGGTACCCACACACGCACACAAACATGAGCATGTGCACACGTACACACATACTAAATAAAAAATAAACAAGCATACATTTAGAGGTGTTGAAACCGGCAATTAGCCAAAATAAGGAAGTGCACTCAATGCACTGTGGCTGCCTGCCCACCCCCCTGCTCCGCCTCCATCCCTGCTTCAACTCTGCCAGCCCAAGGTGTGCCAGGCGTCTCCAGTCTGTGAGTCTTCTCCACGCTGCTTAGTTCACTCAATTCATAGAAAGTCACCGCCTCCAGGAGGCCCTCCATGGTGATGTGGAGTCAGACTCGGTTTCCCTTGTACTCTCATCACATTCCCGACAAGCGATGCTGACGCAGCCCCAAAGTCATGACCAGAACGAAAGCCTGTAGCAAAAGCACTTTTGGAAAATCCCTTAAACCCACCCCTTCCACTCATCATGAACGATTCGTAGAGTTGACTGTCCAATCATCTTGTGCTAATGTTTGAGAAGTACTGAGCTGCATTAAAGGCAAGCAGGCAGGGCATCTTTACCTACTAACCCGGACCTTGGAATCCTTGCCCCTGCCCTTAGAAAACGTTCAGTGACCAAGGAAGCTGTGGTCGTGCACTCCACACATCCTGGCTTCTCTGCAAAGTTCACTCTGTCTGTCTTAATTAATTAGATTTCTATAATCTCGTGTTGATGGGATAATTGACCATTGGAGACTTAAACTAGGTGGTGTTCTAGAAACATCTAAACAGAGCCTCTGCCTGGCACGTAGTAGACACACATTTTATTTTATTTTTGCACTGGGTTGGGCATTGAAGCCAGAGCATCACAACCTGAGCAACATCTATCTCCAACTCCTCTCCACAGAACCTATCTCTCTCTACCATCTATCTATTTATCTATTTATCTATCTATCTATCTATCTATCTATCTATCTATCTATCTATCATCTATCTATCCAATCTATCCATCCATCTATCTATCTATCTATCTATCTATCTATCTATCTATCTATCTATCTATCTATCTATTACCTACCTACCTACCTACCTACCTACCTACCTACCTGTATATTTATCGACGACAGGGTCTCTCTATGAAGCCCTGGCTGTCCTAGAATTTATTCACTCTGTAGACCAGACTGGATTCGAATTCAGAGTCTGTCTGCCTCTGCCTTCAGAGTGTTGGGATTAAAGGCATGTGTCATCAGTCCTGAAGTGGCTTTCTGAATTTAAATCTAAATCTATATTATTCTTGGATATTTCCAGAGAAGTCCAGCTTTTGCATCTATGTTTCCTTTTTGTTTGTTTTGAGACAGGGTTTCTCTGTGTAGCCCTGGCTGTCCTGGAACTCACTCTGTAGACCAGGTTGGCCTCGAACTCACAGAGATCCACCTGCTTCTGTCTCCCAAGTGCTGGGATTAAAGATGTGAGCAACCATGTCCTATGCTCCCATGTTTTTGTAACTGGGCTTTTCTCCCGTGATGATGACTGCCTGAGTCTTAGATGCTGACCTTAGGATGCTGGCCGGTGCCTGTGTCACTCGTATGGAGTAGGTTTTTGTTGTTGTTGGTTGATCTGCATGTTTTAATGTGCATTTCCCATTGAGCTGTTACTTACAGCCAGAGCCTCACATATTACTGTTCTTTTTACTGATTTATTTATTTTGATTCAGGTCCAGCCTGGCTTGGAATCCCCAGTCCTCCTGTGCCACCTCATTGATTTTTGTATCTCAATGCCCAGTAGCGCATGGTGTTTCACTGAAGCAAATGAGCATGAGTGGGTGGGCCTCGGTGGGTTTTACTTGCATCTTCAGAATCGTCTTCAAGCTAATGGAAATGGAAGACACTGTATCTTCTGGGTTCAGGGCATCAGTATAGAACACAATCTTAGACACATAGTAAATGCTCAGTAAACACTGCCTAGTTTACACTGAATCTTTCTGGTGTCTTTAAAGAAGAGGTGATGGGTTTTCCAGGGGTTGCTAGGCCTCTTTGTCAGTAAATGTTCCATATGCTTCGTTTTAGACAGGTTTCATTATGGAGCCCAGGCTGGCCTCAAACTCAGGATCCTCCAGTCTCAATTTCCCAAGTACTAGGATTATAGGTATGTACCACCATGCCCAGTGATTCCAATCATATTCTTAATTGTCAGATAACTGCCTTATTTTCCACTCCCTCATGGCCAAATCCATGTGAGAAGTGCTTTGACATGTGTGTGAATGTGGGTGTTTTAGTTAGGGTTTCTTTTGCTGTGATGAAACTCCATGGCCAAAAACAAGTTGGGGAGGAAAGGGTTCATTTTGCTTCCATATCTCTGTTCATCATCAAAGGAAGTCAGGACAGGAACTCTAAACAGGGCAGGAACCTGGAGGCAGGGGCTGATGCAGAGGCCATGGAGGGGTGCTGCTTGCTGGCTTGCTCCTCATGGCTTGCTCAGCCTGCTTTTATAGAACCAGTACCAGATAGTGCCACTCCTAATGGGCTGATCCCTCCCCCGTCAATCACTAATTAAGAAAGTGCCCTGCAGCTGGACCTTATGGAGGCATTTTCTCAATCAAGGTTTCCTCCCCCCAGACGACTCTGCTCTGTGTCAAGTGGACATAAATCTAGCCAGCACAGGGGGTAAGGATGCTTTCTCCCTAAGACAGAGCCTGATCATCAAGCTGTTTTCTCCCAAGGTGGAGAATTGAGAGCAAAAGGCGCCCAGACATCCCCTACCCTGCCTTGATTTACCTTGATTTCACTCACTGTGTAAACTGGTAAGTGCTGTTTGTCTTGTCCAGACAGGGAGCAGCGACTGGACATATCAGACAGCTAAGCAGGGAAGTCCAAAGACAGACTTCGAGACCATCTCAGCACAGAATGGAGCGAAAATCAACGCAGGCTGAACATGATCCTCAAATGAGGAGCCAGATGGTCGAAGAGGCTGCAGGAAGCCTGGCTCCCTCAGCTCGTCAGGCCACTGTTTTTGACATTTCAAACAGAGAAAGCACAGGAGGCTTGTAATAGAAATGAGACATGGGATGGGGGAGCATAGATGTTTGCAGTTGGAGCCAAATGAAAATCCAAGTGAAATCACCCCGTCCCCTCCTTAAAAGACCCTCTCTATCCAGGCAGGCTGTGGATTCAAAAGCCATTGAGGAGGAAGTGGCTGCCATGTCCCAGCCTTTGACATCAGGGTGACCTCAGAAAGGGTTATTAAATTCCAAAGTACATCAACTGGCTATTCACACATAGGGAAGGGAAAAGAAAAGAATTTATGTCCCTTTCATATATAAAAGGAAACAGATGTGATTTTCCTTACAAAAGCATTTCATTAAAAAAAAAAAAAAGGCGAGGCAGAGTTAACATAACCATTATTCTCCATCACAGGAAAAGCCAACCCTGTTTGCCTGTCATTACAGAAGGTAGCAAAATCCTTCCATCCAGCGATTTCCTGTAAATATTCCACTGCCTTCTGGGAGCAGGTCTCTGTTTCCCACCTCACACTGAAGCCATTTTCTCTAACGTTTTATATACACAGCTCAGATACAATGCAAACTCTGGGTACCCCAAAGGCAACGGGGCATTCGTTTATACTAAATCAGAAGTGTCACCCTTGGCAACCTGCAGCGGTGAAACATTTATTCAGGCTTGCATTCCTGGCACTTAGAATTATTTCTTTCATGCCTGATAGCCAAATTACAATATGGCAGGCTTCCCTGGAGCCATGGGATCATTAGTGCTAGCTCACAACATACTTTCAACTGATATGGCATTTCATGTACAGCTGCCAATCAAAAACTGGGATATGCAAATGAGGATGGGAGGCCCGTGTACAGTTCCTGTACTGTGAGCTCCTTACAGATTTCCTTAATGACTAGCAGTCATTCTGCTGAGTGGAAGTAGAAAGAACATACAGGAAAATTCCCCCAGGAAGCTGGTGGCAAGAGCCAGGAGTTTTTTTTTTTTTTTTAACATTTGATTTCCATATTTATTCTCTAACTTGCCCCTCTCTGTGTATTTCTAAACAGGATGCCTAAAAATACTTGAGCAGGGGCCTGTTACATAAATACAGCCTTGTCATGGTGGCGGAAATAGCTAGACCACATTAAAACACTTGGAGTGGGTTCCCTTTGCAAAGGGGATTGAGGTCCGAACTCCAGTCAGTGTGGGAGGCAGGCTCATTGTGACACTGCTTGGCCCTGTGGGTCAAAACGCCCTGAAGGATGGAGCTGGGTCCTAGCCTGGGTGGAAGTGATGTATTCCCTTGGTGTTTTCTGGCCTCCTCTTCCCTTTCCTTCTTGGCCCAGAGTCCTGCTTACAACAGTCAGTTCTAACCTTTCCCAGGGGCTTCCCTTCTGATTCTGGGGGGCTCCAAGTTCTTATTCGGCCTAGGGAGAGACAGGGCCTTGTTCTTCCTGCTTACCCCTACCAGCCCTGTGCCTGGGAGTGACATAGAGTCAAGGAAGGGACCAGCATTGCCTAAGTTTGATCTCTGGAATCCACACAAAGTTGTAAAGAGAGAGTCAACTCCACAAAGTTGTCCTCTGACCTCCGTACTCACACTGCAAGATGTGCATGTGTGCACCCGCACACACAAATATTAATAAATAAAAATACAAACAAATGTTAAAATTGGCATCTCTGGCTTCTCTCTAGGAGTTGTGAGGAGGGCCATCCCACTCACAAAAGGAGAGTGGGCCACCATCCTCTCCTCCGTCCCTGCTGTACTGAGGAGGACCCGCCCGGGTCTGAGGGACACACCACTACTGCACATCAACCCCTTTCTCCCCATGAAGTGAAAACGCCAATTCAGTCAGTGTCTGCCTGTGCTGACTTCTGAGTTTTCCCTTATTTTCCATTTCTGAGAAGCTATGAAATATCAAACGCTAATGATGTGACATTCCAAAGTGATAAAAACCCATTCAAGAAAGGCTTATCTGCTCTGTTTCCAGTTTCCATTTTCTTCTTATTCAGGGAATACTTCCCTTGTATGTCTAGATCTGTTTGAGTCTTTTATTTTCACAAATGAGAAAATAGGCCATCATTTAATTGCAGGTTTTTCTGTATCCTCTGCTTATGTCTGAAAAAAAAAAAAAAGATTGGAGGATGCTAATTAATATAGGTGCCATAGGTCTCACGGTGCTGTCTCTTGAATCTCGTCCGGGAGCATTTTCACTTAAAACTGACTGAAATAGGCAGCATGATCATTTTATACAATTGAATAAGGGCCCAGAGAAGTCAAGGCTCCTTGCTGAAGTCACACAGCTGGTAACCAGTAAAAACCAAATCTAGTATGTTAGGATTACAACTGGCATGTCCTCTGGGGCACAATTCAGAAACACCAGTCACCGAAAAGTTGATAGAGTAAGAGAAGATGCATACCTCACGGCATCTCTCGCTCAACAAAATTACTGACGGTGTTGTATTAAAATCCCAATCTGATTTAAACAGATGTGTGGGCAAGTCACTATTGCTGAAGCAACTTTGAGACTTCACATTTCATTTGCTCCCACTTCCCAAGATCCTCCGCTACTCCGCCACCGGCCCAGGTCGCTGGCTTTCAGTAATGAATGTCTTCCTTTCTCCCCCCGTCCTTCCTGCTATTCGTCGGTAAGCAGGAGCCAGCCCCTGACTCCTCCAACTGTGGATTCCTCACATAAATTTTCCTGTGTTTCTGGAGGAAATCCTCACCTCTCACAGCTCCTCGGGGGATCCTCGGTTAGCTCTCACACCTCCCCTTGCCTAAGGTCATTCATTTTTTTCCTTCTGGAGGTCTACTGGGGCCACAGTTCTGATGTTACCAGGCTTTCAAAACAGCAAAATTGTACAACGCAGAGCCCAGGGTGGAGGTCACATGTCACCCAGAAGAGTGTTCTGGGAAGGCTTCAAATGGCAGATATCAGATCCGGTTACATCCTGAACTTATAATAAGCCCCTTGTTTATCATGGCACATTTCCAGAATCTGAGAGATTAGCAAGGCTAAATAAATGAGAGACTGAGGAGCAGTTGGACACTGAGGGCTTTTTTTTTTTTTAAAGTAATAGTCAACCTATCATAAAAACAAAGGGCACACATTTATTCATTTCCACAGAACTTCTGTGTTTGAGAGCTGGGCTCTGTTTCTCCTGACTGCTTACTGCTAATCAAAATGATACCTGGTATCTCATGTGTTTCTCTCAGATTGTAAGAAGGGACCAGCACTCTGTACGGCGGGGGACAACGCGGCTGAGAGAGACCCAATCAAGGTCACCGTCGTGCCTCCCACAGGAGCCAGGGGCCCACTCTCCTTCATGCCAGCTCCCCTCTCTGGGTCTGGAGTCACTGAGAGCAACTATTAATCTTTGTGACTCTACAGCTTGTGTCCCTGCAGAACTGAAGTGTGGAATCCAGACAGGAAATCGATGCCCAAGGGAGCCAGGGGATGCCTGGGAAATGCTGCCCGGGCCCAAGAGGAGTAGTTTGCATCCACTCTCTGGAGCCTTCTCATTTTTGTCTGGCCCGACCTTCCTTCCCACTGGTCACTGCTCTTTAGGCCCTTTGTGGCTCTGCCTGTGTACTGGGGTGATGCCTGCATAGGCGTACTGCTTGTCCCACATGCCCCTCCCCCTGGTTATTTATCTGTTATTGCTGTTCTTTGTCTGGACAGAATGTAATCAGGGAGGGACTGAAGGATGCAAACCCTGGGCTTTCGAAAGCCAAAGGCCACAAATCCTGGACACACAGTGTATCTGAGCCAATCTTTGTCCTTGGTCAAGCCCCAAGCTCTGGCCTGAGACCATAAGAGCATCAGATTTGGTGACAGAGAAGTGTCTCAAGAGAACAAGAGCATGGGTCAGGAGAATGGCCTCTGACTCACCTCCCAGGCGATCCCAGGTTGGGGAGGGGTAGGTAGGGGCCAGTGGTTTTCTTGAAGCAGCTGTAGACTCAAGGGAGACGTACAGCCTATGGCTGTGGAAAGTCCTTCAGTCCTCCATCTGTTTTGTCCTGATCAGCCTGTCTCTAGAACGACTTCTGAAAGAAACAGCATTTTCTCCCGATTTCCAAGAAGAGGGCAGAATTCGCCTGAGATAAGAGCTGGCAGAAAATGCAATTGCCACTAAAGAGTAGGGAAGGCGTGGGGGTGACTGTGGCTTAGGAATGGAGATGGCCCAGCGGATGTCAGTGTGGGGAGAAAAGACCCGGGCCGTGGGTCAGCTGTGAGCACATGGGGATACCGAGGCTCTGGGGGGCAGAACTGCATTTCTCCTAGGACTTGCTCAGAAGGAGGTCCCCTGA
The DNA here is from genome assembly GCF_949786415.1 of Peromyscus eremicus. Classification (NCBI taxonomy): domain Eukaryota; kingdom Metazoa; phylum Chordata; class Mammalia; order Rodentia; family Cricetidae; genus Peromyscus; species Peromyscus eremicus. Next base: position 143,612,945 of record NC_081419.1, on the reverse strand, counting down.
GAGCGGAAAGCAACCCATGAGGATGTCGAGTGAGAAAACCTTGTGCTAACTAACAGACTCAGAAGGCTCAGGTGTTTGCTTCTAGGTCAGATGCAGTTCTAAGAAAGAAATGATCACTGACTGAAAATGAACCCAGCTGTGTAGACACACCTGGAGTTTGTATTCTGGGAAAACTGTTCCTGATGTAGGCATACAAATCACTCCCTTTTTTCTGCTATGGAGCCAGTCTTATGCCCAGCAATTTAATAGACAGTCAAGATATGTTTAAAAATTTATTATTATTTTATTATTATTAGACTGGTTCTATGCAGCCTCCAGTTCACTCTGTAGCATAGGATGACCTTGTTCCTCCTGCTTCCATCACCCGAGTACTGTGATTATGAGTGACCAGAGTCAAGGCTTGATTACAGAGAAAACCTGCCAAGGCCGAGGAGATCACAGTAGGGGAACTTCGAGTTTTGTTACCTTACAGTTTAAGGTGTGCGAGATCGAAGATTTTTTTTCTTCTACATTTATGTGTGTGTGTGTGTGTGTGTGTGTGTGTGTGTGTGTGTGTGTGTGTGTGTTTGTGTGGAGGTCAGAGGACAACTCTCAGGATTCAGTTCTCTCCTTCTAGCATGTGGGCACTGGGGATCGAACTCAGGTCTGCAGGCTTAGTGGCAAGCACCGTCATCTACTGAGCCATCTCTCTGGCCCAGGTATGGGAGGTTTTGAATGACGTCATTTTCTTGCCCAATATCTTTGTTTTTCATTGTGTTTGTTTTTGTGAGATGAGGTCTTGCTACAGCACTCAGGCTGGTTGACCTTGAACTTGAATCCTTCTGGCCCTCTCTTCTGAGTGCTGGGCTCCTAGGTGAAGGTACCATGCCTGGCTCAAGCCTTGTTATCTTTTGAACAAGTGGAGGCTGGAGTTTTACTCATCTTGGGACATTTGTTTTCTCATTTTCCTTAGTGGAAATGGAAAACACACATACTCAAGACATCATCTAATCCTGAGGTCAGTAACAAGTGTTCCCATGGGATTGGCCCAGTTTCTGGAGCTGGAATTTTATGGATAGCATGCATTCTTTCATGGATTGTTTATAGGCGGGAGGGGAGAACTGAAGAGTTGCAATAGAGACTATTAGGCCCTCGAGGCTAAAGGTTCTCCAGCCCTTCACAGACAACGTCTTACAATTGGAAGATTCTGGATGAACCCGGAAGTAGCATGGAACAGCTCTGCATCCCCATTTTCTTGAGAGAACTCTAACTGCTGAGGAACTCATAGAAAGTTGAATGAAGATCTAAGAATTCCCAACAAGCAGCAAGAAGGAAAGTTATGGCACAAAGAACTTAAGGCTAATATTTAAAAAATATTATTTATTGTAATATATTCATTGGGGGTTCCATTACGACATTTCTATGTATCATGTTCTTAACTAATATTTGCCCCCATGGCCCCTCATTCTTTAGTCCCTTCCTTCCTCCACATAGTCCAATTACTAAATGGACAAATGCACAGGATATTTTTCAAAAGACAAAGTACAAATGGCAGTAAGTGTATGAAACAGTGTTCGACATCCTCAGCCATCAGGAAGATTCATGAGAGTAAGGGGTGGGTATGTGGAGGGCCAATACTTCATGGTGGGAACACTGGCTAGTTGTAATTGTTAACTTGCCACAGGCTAGAATTATGTGAGGAGAGAGTCTCGATGGAGGGATTACCTACATCATGGTGGTCTGTGGGTGTGTTTGTGGGGATTGCTTTGATTGTTAATTGATGCAGGGACACCTAGCTCATCGTGGATGGCACCAATCCCTAGGCTAGGGGTCCTGAGCTTTGTGAGAAAGCTACATGAAAACCAGCGATGAGCTAACAGGATGGGTGTATTTGCTCTTGACCGTGGACACGACATGACTGGCCTTCTCAAGCTGCTGACACCGTGACTCCCCACCTGATAGACTGCGACCCAGGACTGCAACCCGAATAAACCCTCTCCTCCCCTAAGACGTTTTTATCACATTAACATTAAGGAAGCTAGAGCAACGGAAGTGCAGAGTGGCTGGGTATGCTCACCTCATGGCTGGGAAGAGAAGAGACACAAGAAAGAGACTGGGACCCTCAAACCCCCTTCAAGGAAGGACACAATGTCAACAACCCACCCCACCCCAACTACACTCCACCTCTAAAGGTTTCTTAAGGCTAATACACTGGAACTAAGGTGACCTCACAGAGAGACATGCTCCACTGTATCTCGTCAAGAGGGATTTCTTACTGATACAAAGGAAGGAAAGTGAATGTTCTGGAAAGGGGGTGTGATATTGCAATATTGGAAAAAGACCTTATGTAAGCCCTGGTTAGGAGATAAACTAGGTCTTTGATGACTCTTGTTTCCCTAAGGCCAAGTATAGCCTTCTGTTAAGCACACCATGATTCTGCAGAGCGTACTGACACACAGCATCTGTGAGGAATAAAGATGGCCAAGGCTCTTTATGGGGCTTCCCGTAGAGAAGAGCGTTTATTGCACTCTTTCTGGCTGGCTGCTGCGTGGAATGTGAGATGAGTGAGTTTGCAGTTCTGTGGCTCTTTGAGGGGGAATGTGAGCACCGTGGAGGAATTCTGACTAGCCTGAACCGCCATGTTGCGAAGAAGCCAAGGTAGCAGCCGGATTTTGAGGAGGTGTGTGATTCAGGGTGTGGAAGTAGATGAGCACGCCTTTGTCATTTGAGATCTCAGGGATGCTGACCAGTGGCAGGCCACCACTGAGAACCTTCAGTGGTTCTGACACGGCGCTTGTTCACCAGCCTGGTCCAATACCATCTTCCTACCGCATCTTATGGAGGTGGACCATTCAACTTCTCTGCTGGTCTCTGGTTTTAGCACAAGTGGCCCCTTGTCCTGGGACCTCCTCAGTTCAGAGCAAACTGGCGAAGTGGAGCTTTCATCCAGGTGGCCATTTCTGTCCAGAATGCTCGTCTCCTGTTCCTCCCTTGGCTAACTTCTCCCTGAATTTCATTTTCTCCATCACCCAGGACATCCAAGGCAAGGCTTCACTGCTGCACTTTCTTATATCACTTTGTCCTTTTTATTAACATCAAATCAATCGTTACAGGTATTTTCTCCCCCGGTAGATTATGGGAGTTTCAATCCTGGGAGAATGGTTTGTCACTGTTTTGTTTTCATTATATTTTTATTTTTAAAATCTATGGTTATTATTTAATTTTTAAATCAGGAGGCAAGGTCTCTTTTTAAATTTCAGTTTTATTTTTGAGAGAGAGAGAGAAAGAGAGTGTGTGTATGTGTGTATGTGTGTATATATGTGTGTATGTGTGTGTGTGTGTGTGTGTGTGTGTGTGTGTGTGTGTGTGTGTGTGTGTATGTATGTAGAGCATGCACTTGATGCCAAAAGAGGGACCTGGATCCCTGGTACCAGAGCTACAGGTAGGCTGCAAGTTGCCCGATATAGAGACTGGGCACTCAGGTCCTCTCAAAGAGCAGTATGTGTTCTTAACCACTGAGCCAGTTTTCCAACTCAAGGCAAGGTCTTTTTATGTAGCCCAGGCTAGCTCTGAACTCAAGACCCTCCTGCCTCAGCCTCCCTAACATTGGGATGACTTGAACTCACTCTATAGCAGAGGACGACCATGGACTTCTGATCCTCCCACCTCCATCTCCCCACTGCTGGGGTTATGGGCATGTGCCACCATGCCTGGCTTATGTGGTGCTCAGTTAGAACCTAGGGCTTCGGGCATGCTAGGCAAGCTGAGACACATCCCCACCCTGCTCCAAGCCCTTTTGATAATGGCATGATCCAGGTCCAGAAGCCATGGCAGAAAACATGATTTGGGTACAATAAAGAGAGTTCCCCAATAGCTTTAGAAAGGGGAAAATGACAATTGCAATCGCCCTGTATTCCACTGAATGGTATTGATGTCACCCCAAGGAAGTGAAAAGCTCAGAGGCTCTCATGTTGGGACACCCAGCAGCCCCATGGCTCCCTTGTGTGGCCTCAGCCATTGATGGCTGTGTCTGCACCTCACTTCTCTTCCTGGATAAAAAGGAGACGCAGAAGGCTGAGATGACAAATGGGAGGATAGAGGAAGATTTATTGGGCAATTATCAGTGTTTTCCCTCGCTCAACTTCCCTTTAGTAAGTCATTATTTCCTTTGGGGGTGAGGAGCACTCGAGTCGCCCCAGACTCCATCAGCCCGTCCCCTGTCTTCACTCATGTTACTTTCTCTCCTTGGTCTTAGAGTTATGTAGCCCATGGCTGGGAGAATTCCCAAATAAATGAGTCTGGGCCTCACACTCCTGTCGGGTTCGTGAGTAGACGCGGTTCCTGTCATGCCAAACCTCTGCGCTCTCCATTGTTGTACATTCTAGAACCCACTTCATTTTTATTCTCTTAGTACTTTAAAATATTGACTAGGTTTTTTGTTTGTTTGTTTATGTTAGTCTCACTCTGAAGCCATAATAAAATGATAATCATGGGGTTGGAGCTGGGATATGTGTATATGATTGTGCGTACATATAACTTGGAAATTATACCCACATGAAGCCATAATTTCATGGGATAAGGGTCTCTATTTTTTAACTGAATCCTTATTTACATTTCTTTTTGTCTTTGTGTGTGTGTGTGTGTGTGTGTGTGTGTGTGTGTGTGGTGTGTGCACGCATGTACACTCACATACTTGCTCTCAAGCGCATGTCATCCACTTTGTTTTAAGAGATGGTTTCTCCATAGTGAAAATGGCAGTCTTAACAAAAGCAATATACAGATTCAGTGCAATCCCCATCAAAATCCCAACACAATTCTTCACAGACCTGAAAGAACCATACTCAACTACATATGGAAAAACAAAAAACCCAGGATAGCTAAAGGAATCCTGTACAATAAAGCAACCTCTGGAAGCATCATGATCCCTGACTTCAAGCTCTACTATAGAGCTACAGTAATAAAAACAGCTTGGTAATGGCATAAAAACCGACACGTGGACCAATGGAATCGAAATGAAGACCCTGACATTAGTCCGCACACCTATGAAACTATGATTTTCAACACAGAAGCCAAAATTGTACCATGGAAAAAAGAAAGCATCTTCAACAAATGGTGCTGGCATAACTGGATGTCAACATGTAAAAGATTGCAAATAGATCCATATCTGTCACTGTGCACAAAACTCAAGTCCAAGTGGATCAAAGACCTCAACATAAATCCAGTTACACTGAACTTGATAGAAGAGAAAGTAGGAAGTAGTCTTGAACGAATTGGCACAGGAGACCACTTCCTAAATATAACACCAGTAGCACAGACACTGAGAGCAACAATTAATAAATGGGACCTCCTGAATCTGAGAAGCTTTTGTAGGACAAAGGACATGGTCAATAAGACAAAATGACAGCCTACAGAATGGGAAAAGATCTTCACCAACCCCACATCTGACAGAGGGCTGATTTCCAAAATATATAAAGAACTCAAAAAGCTAGACTTCAAAATACTGAACAATCCAATTAAAAAATGGGCTACAGAGCTTAACAGAATTCTCAACAAAAGAATCTCAAATGGCTGAAAGACATTTAAGGAATTGCTCAACATCCTTAGTCATCAGGGAAATGCAAATCAAAACGACTCTGGGATACCATCTTACACCTGTCAGAATGGCTAAGATCAAAAACACTAAAGACAGCTTATGTTGGAGAGGATGTGGAGCAAGAGGAACACTCCTCCACTGTTGGTAGGAATGCAAACTTGTACAGCCACTCTGGAAATCAGGTGATTTCTCAGAAAATTGGGAATCAACCTACCTCAAGACCCAGCTATACCATTCTTGGGCATATACCCAAGGAATGCTCAATCTTACCACAAGGACACATGCTCAACTATGTTCATAGCAGCACTATTTATAATAGCCAGAACCTGGAAATGACCTGGGTGCCCCCAATTGAAGAATGAATAAAGAAAATGTGGCACATATACACAATGGAGTACTACTCAGCAGTAAAAAAACAACGATATCATTAAATTTGCAGGCAAATGGATGGAACTAGAAAATATCATCCTGAGTGAGGTAACCCAGACTCAGAAGGACAAACATGGTATGTACTCACTCATAAGTGAATACTAGATACAAGGGATGGCCAGACTGCAGCCCATGGCTCTGGAGAGGCTAGCTGACAGGGAGGGACCCTGGGAAGGACACAGGGATCGCCCAGTGAAGTAGAAGTAGATGGGATCTGCATGAGCAGGCTGGGGGTGGGAGGGTGGGGGAGGACAAGGAATGGGGGGTGAGAACATAGGGAAATGGAAGGGTCAAGCTGTAACAGGGACAGAGTGGGAGAGCAGGGAAGGAGATACTGTGATAGATGAAGACATCATGGGAGTGGGAAGAGGCAGGGTGCCGGGGAAGCTCTCAGGAATCCACAGGGATGACCCCACCTTGGACTGCTGGCAGTGATAGAGGGGTGCCTGGACTGGTCTACTCTGGTGACCGGTCTAGTGAATACCCTAACTGTCATCATAGAGCCTTTATTCAGTGACTGATGGAGGCAGATGCAGAGATCCATGGCCAGGCGCCAAGCTGAGCTCCAGGAATCCAGTCGATGGGAGAGAGGAGGGATTCTGCGAGGGGGATGTCGAGATCATGATGGGAAGATGTGCAGAGATGACTGGCCACACTGGTGGAGACCCATGAACTGTGGACTAGTGGCTGTGGAGCTCCCATGGGACTGGACTAGTCCCTCTGGATATGGGAGACAGTTGTTTAGCCTGAACTGTTTGGGGGACACCCGGGCCGGGGGGGGGGATCGGGATCCATCCCTGGTGCATGGGCAGGCTTTTGGGAGCTAGGTACCTGAGGTGTGGCACCTTGCACAGCCTTGGAGCGGTGGGGAGGGGCTTGGACCTGCCTCAGCTCCATGTACCAGGCTCTGCTGACTCCCCATGGGAGACCTTGATTTGGAGGATGTGGGGATGGGGGCTGGCTTGGGAGGGAGGGCTGGGAGATGGGAGGAGGGAGGAGGTGGGGTCTGTGGGTGGTATATAGGGTGAGTAGAAAATTTCTTAAAAAAAAAGATGGTTTCTCTCTGAGACCTGGAGCTTACCAACTGGGCTGTGCAGGCATATCATTGAGACCTGAATATCCGACTGCCTCCCCTTTGCTGAGGTTTCCAGTTTGTGCCAACATGCCTAGCTTTTTAGGTGATTTCTAGGCATCAGACTCAGGGCCTCATATTCATACAGCCAGCACATACTGACTGAACCATCGCCTTGACCTCCCATTCCTTCCTTCCTTGATGTTTTCAGTTTTCCTTATAGACACACAGCCATACTCTATAGTCAGGATGGTCTAAAGTCCACTCTATAGCTCAGGCTAGCCCTGAACTTGTGGCATTCTTCCTGCCTCAGCCTCCTGAGTTTTATGACTGTAGACACACGCCACCATTCCCCACTCAGAAGAAGTCTACTTTAAGAACACTTCTATTTTTAACGTAAAGCCATTCTCTCAATATATGTAGTATGTATGTCATGCTTGGGAGAGCAGACACATAATCCAAGGCAAGCTGGTCTCCATTAACAAGAGTCAATCGGGAGTTGTTACCCTGATGTGACCTGTGACCCAGGAAGGAGTGTGTAGCCAGTCTTTACTCAGGTCGGAATCTGAAAATATGTACCTGTAGCTCTGATTTTTGGGAAATTTCACTCAAAATCCTAGAGCCGTTTTCTACTTTGTACTTTCTCTATCATCCCACAAACAAGTCATCCACCGGCAAGCTTGGTTGGTGTACACTCCGCAGCCCACCCCCAATCCCGTTAATTCTCATCACCTGCACCTCCCAAGTATTAAGTCATCTCCGCCTCTCTCTCTGGAGTGATACTATTGCCTCTTTGTGGTGTCCTCATGGCTGTTGGACCAAAAATACAAGCAGAAGAAAGCCATTTGTAAGCCAGTTATTATGTTCAAGATGAAGGTAAACTCTCATTAGGGAAATGAGAGGGACACAAACGATGGGGTAGAAAGGAGGTCAGAGATGGGGGTGGCCTCAGAGTAACATCTTGGGTCAAATTCAGATTGCCCCTTCCTTTTAAAATTCTGCTGAATGTATTTTTTTCATAATTTATTATCCCTCTTGGACATGGCATATAGGATGATTTTTAAATTGATATGATATATGAGTAAATACCAAGTCAGTGAAAAAAGTCAGCACATGTTGGGGATTAGAGAAGACTACAGACAGAGCTCTAATTATCTAATCTTACTTTTGAACATGACCACTGAGGGTGGCCTCACTTGCCAAATGTCATTTTCTCTTTTTGTGAACTTCCCCATTTTCTCCCAAGGACAAGGTATCTGTATTCTCAGCTTGGCCCATTTTGTTGTGCAAAGTAGTTAGAAAAAAAAAAAGACTCATCAGAAATGTGCCCAGAGGGAAACCAGAGAATGGTGGTCAGAAAAAGACTGGAGAAGAAGGTGGTTGGCCAGGACACAGGCACTTCATTCACTGGGACAAAGGAGGTACAGGTGAGGGGGTGCTCTCTTTGCTCATGAAGGCCCCATGTCATGACTTTATGGTAGGTATTCAGGCAGGTGTGCTGACGTTTACAAATGCCAGAGGGAGAAGTCCCCTCCCCCTCCCCAAATTCTAGTCACTATGACAGCTAAAGCTGGGCGTTAAATTGGCACCAGAGTTTGAACGTTGACACCAGGCTTGCTTCTGTTTTTAGTATGCCCAATCCACAAACGTATTTGGCGGGTTCATATGTGTTTCATACTCTTTCTCCCTCCTTCCTTTCTTCGCACAGGGTCTCATGTATCTCCTCATGAACTTTGACTGGCTTGGGAGTCTCAATAAGATCCCTGAACAGACTCTGAAATAGAAACCCCGTGCCTAATGTCACCCAGCGTGTCTGCAGGGACGCCGGCTTCTGGATCACTGACTTCCTTCCCCACTTCCACCTACAGAATGCCACAAGATGTCTCCTACCACAGACAGTCCCAGATTTCTAGAATGTGCAGACCAGGTTAAAAAAAGTTTTAAGAAATCGACAAAGGCTTCCCAACATTTTATTTTGCCAAAGAGGATTTTTTTTTAAAGAGCACTGCGTTACCATCTTTCCAGTAAAGAATGAGGTAGCATGAGACACATGCACGCTGTGTGCTGATCCAAACTCAGTTGGCTCTGCAGTTTCTGTCTCGCAAGCCTCGTCTCCTTCCAGGCACTGCTTTGCCATGCTGCCCTGCGCGGTTCCTTCGCCATGCTGCCCTGCGCGGTTCCTTCTGGCCATTCTTATATACAGGTCATTTCTGGCCTCAGGGACTTTTCACTTAACTGTTCCCTGTCCCTGAGTCACCTTTCTCCCCAGACAGCTTTAAACCTTGGTACCACCCCTCCCCAAGCAGGCCCTTCCCTCCTCTGCCCTCTCTGGGTCCTTCTGCTTGCTTCTCCTATGGTTCTTATTGGTGCCGGACCCAGTCCATAGTTATTTGTTTACTGTCTGTATTATTATTAACCACTGTAATAGGATCTACAGGAGAGCGATGATTCTGTCTTCTTTAGTGCCCTGTGGGGTGCCTGTCACATGGACTAGACTCCTGAAAGTTCATCAAATTGAACATATGTTTCCTTTGCTGAAAATGTCCACCATTATGCTTATTTCTCCTTGTTTTGCCCAGAGAAATGGAAATGCTATGTAGACATGTTCATTTCCTGAATAGCATCACGAAAACAAAAATCACCACATAGTCCAAAATCCTGCTAGCAGAAAGGCTTGGTGCAGGACAGTCACCATGTGTGATGGTCTATGAACTTACGTTTCAGTCTCTCTTAGAATGTCGCTCCCAGGTAGAAGAGGATTAAGCCCCAGAAAGAAAGTGGGTGCTGGTGAGTGTTGGAGAGAAAGGTTAGCAGTTCAGTGTCCACCACCTTCTGGGACAGTTCACAACTGCCTGGAACCCAAGCTTTGGGGGATCTGATGCCCTCTTCTGGACTCTGTGAGCACTGCACACACACACACACACACACACACACACACACACACACACACACACACCATGCATACACACATACACACATGCTCTTTCTCTCATACACACTTATGCACACATATACCACAGGCATGCACACACTACACATACACATCACACACATATACACATACTCACGTATGCACACACTCATGCACACACACACCACACACATATACACATACACTCTCTCAGACACACACACCACATACACAGACATACCACACATACACATTACACCCACACATATACTCATGCACACACACACTAATGCACACACACCACACACACACACACACACTCACATACGCCACACACACACTCATACACACACACTCATGCATGTACACATACATACAAAAGAAATGACTGATGAACAGCCATCCTTGGGGGCTCTCATCAGGGTGCGTAGTCACATTTTGTCTCAGGCCATGCCGTGTGTGGAGGTCAGAGGGCAGCCTTTAGGCGTCAGTCTTCCCTTGCCACATTGTTCCAGGCAGTCTTGACTGTTAAAACTTGAATTGTAATTATTATTAGGATAATGCCACACAAGCTGAGTTGGCTTCTGGAGATTCTCTTGTCTGTTTCCCATCTCCCCAGGGGAATGCTGGGATTGCAGGTGGGTGTGCTACTGAAACTTGGTTTTACACAGTTCTGGGACTGAGCTAAGGTTGTCAGCCAGCTGTGGCTAGTGCGTCACCTGCCAAGTCGTCTCCCCAGGCCCAGTGGCGTAACTGTGTTATTAACATTACCAACTGTCATGGTTTGTCATACAAAGTGCACAGTACAGACAACTCATTCTGATTGGGAAGAAGGAAGTGCTTGGAGAATTGACAACATTCTAAGTCATTTGGTGTTCAAGAAAGCCAGACACCATATAACACAGTTAAGGATATCAGCTAAAGAGTCACAGATGAGACTGAATCCAGGTTGTCCACACTTGAAGGTGTCTGCCCTTGGTTATGCTGTGTGGCCCAGGGTCCTCCCTCTGCAAAGTTGCACCTGATGGAATCGTGGCCAAGAGGGAATGAGATAACCCATGCAAACGGCCTCTCTAGCAGGAGTTGAGTATTGATATCTGTCACTAGTGGTACTTGAAAAGACTGTTTGTTGACTCTGTCCTTTCAAGAATATGAAATAACAAAAGCTGCTGGCCAAAGGGACATAGAACAGAGTCTGTCTGTCTGTCTGTCTACCCCACATCAACGGCAACAGTAGCCTCATCTTGTTTGCAAGGGGCCCTTATGATTTGTCCCACCCCTGGTTTTGTGTCTCTCATTTAACTTCTATGGCAGTTTTAGGAGGAAGTCTATTGTGGTCTCTTCTGGGAGAAGAAGATGGACTGGTGGAGGGCGGCCATTATCAACAAAGGTAAGATGTGGGCCTGGTATTAGACTCTAGCCAGCCAGACCTTAGCAATGACATGCTTACCACCATGCGTGAAACCAGCCTGCATATTTGCACACACAAAAGGGAAACTTTATTTCTTTAAAAGAGTGGATAAAGGAGAAGGAATGTGGTTGGCACTAGAGAGCTTGGCTCTCACACACAGGGCTTTGGGTCTGTGTCCTAGCACCTTCTCCTCCTCCTCTTCATCATCATCAATGACGACACTGTGATGAGTCAAGCATGCTGGTACATGGCTGTAGTGCCAGCTACTAGAGAGGCTGAGGCTGCAAGACTATGTGAGCTCAGGGGTTTGAAACCAATCTGGGTAACACAGGGAGACCCCCACATCAAAACAAAACCCAAAGCAACCAATAAACCAAGCAAACAAAACTTGCAAATGGTCCTCACTACTTAATATTCATGATGATAGATAGATAGATAGATAGATAGATAGATAGATATGAAGATAGATAGAAAGACAGACAGACAGACAGAATCATCAGGTTTACAGAAACATGCTCAAACCATGGATGTTGTTGGGACTGGACAACTCAATTTCTAGTAGTGATGAGGGAATTTTAGGAACTTTGGACAGTAAACCTGCACCCTTCCTGACTTACTCCAAATAGCTTTTCCAGAGATGGATGAACTATCCTCCCCTCCAGGTGAGGGGGAACATGGGCACCAGACTGCTTCAATGCAGACACTTAGCAGTTCCCCCTCTTTCTGTATCAAGAGCTTGAACACTAAGTCCCTAATGTCTTTGAGGAAAGGGGCTAAATGGTTGCTGATCCTGGCCTTGGACCTGAAGAATCAAGACAATTTGAGATTGTGAATGAACAGGGAGCCAAGACGGTACAGGCTCTGTTCTCTGGAGAACGGAGGGTTCTAATCTCTGGGAAGAGATCAGAATAGACTGTGAAGGAGGTCTCTGAGGTGTGGGAGTTGGGGAGATTTTTTTTTAAGAGACCAACACACGGAAGGAGTTGTGTGGGTGAGAGAGCTAACAAAGAGCATGGGCTGCAAGTCTGAAATGACATGTTAGGGGCAACGCTGCCAGCAGTAGGTTCAGCCCTCACATCAGTGGTCAGTGCAGAAGCACTTGGGGATGGGGAAACACACCTTCCCTTGTCAGGACTCCAGCTCCTATTTGTTCGTCTCTTAGCAGAGGGGCTCCATCCATTTCTTTTGCTGTGATAAAATACTGTGACAAAAACCATTCAGGGGAGAAAGAGGGCTATTTCAATCTCCAGTTCCAGTTCTAGTCCATCTCTGTGGGAAAGCCAAGGCAGAAACTTGGAATAGATGGATACATCATATCCATAGTTAACAGCAGAAAGAAATGAACGCATACATGTTACCCTGCTTTCTTGCTTGGACTTAGCACAATAACCCAACTCTTATATAGTTCAGGACTCCCTGCCTAGGGAATTGTGCCACCCACAGTGAGCTGGGCTTTCCCACATCAAGTTATTAATTAAGATAGTCCTTGACAGACCATATCCAATCTAGGTAATTCTTTACTGAGACACTCTTTCCAGGTGGTTCAAGGTTGTGTCAAGGTGACAATTAAAGGTAGCTATTACACTTGATATCTATGTGACTTATTCTAAGTTGAAATCCTTGATTGTAAAATCTTAGCCATGACAATCCCCCAAATGATAGTAGAATTGGATCCTGGTGAAGTGGAAGTTTAGAGACCTTGGCATGAGTATTGAATGAACACTAAATGATTCAGTTAGCAAACCTTTATGAAGGATACCTCAGTTACAAACATATGCATCACACCAAGTGCTTAGGTTAAAAACCAACTGACCACTTAAAAGAATATTTTGGAAACAGAAAATGTGCCAATTGTTTTTGTGTAACCAGAATTCTTCATGACAAAAGCTCCCTTCATTCCTGGGCATGTCCCCAGGAGCCAGAGAAATGCATAAACACCAAGGACAAATAATTTCTTGACTAGTGAGGAATCGTTCATCTTTAGCAATGGGCAGACCAATTATCCCCTGTTTTAAGGATGGTTTGTGCACACTTGCATTGTTACCTTTGGCTGTTCTGCCTCCTGGCACATGGAGCCAGCATCCTGGAGGGTGGCCATTAGCACTTCTACACTTTACAAGAGGCATCTCTTTCCTAAAACCCGAGCTGTTCCAGGACCAGGCAGGTTGACAGAGGACTTGGCTATGGTCACAGAAGCAGAGTGATTAGAAGCAATCATGCCTCTGCCCAAATAGCAGCTTGGATGAAAGAGGGTCGTAAAACTCCCACTGGAAGTTCTGTTGGAGTTGGCAGTGCATCCTGTCAATGTAGGCACGGTTCTGCCAATGTGGTGCCCTGCGCCAAGGCCCTACACTCTAGGAGCCAATATGGCTTTCCAATTTGGGGTTTTCCCTCTGGAATCTCCAGTAACATGCTATTTTCAAGACTTTGAAGAAAAAACTACAACAAATCATGGCCTTCCCTGTGAACTACTGTCTTTGCAAGGCAACACTCCCAGATTCTGGCTACGCAGGGAAGAAGAGGTGGGTGTGACACTAATTTAGACTCTCTCTCTCCTCCCTTTCCATCCTTTTGGCAGGGGATGGAAGCTTTAGAGGAGATCTGAGGAAAGCCGGGGAGAAGAAACCCCAGAACAACTTCCTAGCTCTGGTTGCAAAAATACAAAAAGGAAGGAAAATTAAAACATTTTAGAGATGGAGGAGTGTTTTCTGACTTGCTGTTAGTTCTCCAGGGAGATGGTGAGTCCCTAGGCATGATGGGAAAGTCAGAAGATCTGCCATCTTTGGGCATTTTCACAGAAGGAACTCTCTGCTGAGAGACCCTTTCAGTCTCCACTACATCTACTACTATTTCGGTAAGGGGTTCCATTATCAGTGTTGAGCATGGTGGCCTTTCCTGCTTTGCCTTTTAAAATCAACGCCCTCCCACTGAAGTTCTTTTTCTCTATCTCTGTTTTATTTTTTTGTCTATGGGGTGAACAGCACTAAACATGCTCTGTATGTTGTGTTGTATTAAAATTACCACTAGTCTTTGATATGGCCTGGATAAGTGACCCCTCAAAGGTCCCTGTGGTAAAGCTGTGGCCTTGAATCTCGGGGTTGGGGAATTTGTGGAGCCTTCAAGAGGTATGGCCTAGTGGAAGGAAGTCAGGTCATTGGGGGCATGCCTCTTGTAGTAGTTTGCTGAGAATGTCCCCCATAGGCTCAGATTTTGAATACCTGGTCACCTGTTGGTGATGTTGTTTGTGGAGGTTTAGGAGGTGTGGCCTTTCTGGAGGAAGCGCATCACTGTGGGTGGGTTTTCATTAAAAGCCTCATACCACTTCTGCTTTGTGTTTTTGGTTGAGGATGTGAGCTCTCAAATCCCTGTTTCTGCCACCATGCCTGCCGTCTGCTGCCTGCTGCCTGCTGCCTGCCACTGCCTGCTACCTGCTGCCTGCTGCCTGCTGCCATGCCAGCCAGGATGGACTCTATACCCTCTGGAACCACAAGCCCAAACAAACTCTTTCTTCTATAAGTTGTCTCGGTCATGTTTTTTGTTTTTTGTTTTTTTTGGTTTTTTTGTTTTTTTTTTTTTTTTTTTTTATCACAGCAACAGAAAAGTAGCTATTTTTTCTTTTTTTCAGAGCTGGGGACCAAACCCAGGGCCTTGAGCTTGCTAGGCAGGTACTCTACCACCCAAGAAAGTAGCTGATACACCCCTGAAAAGAGTATTAAGATCCAACCTCTTTTTTTTTTTTTTTTTAATTACGTTTGCTTCCTGGGACCATGAAGTGAGCATCTTTGCTCTACAAGTTAACCTCCACCGTCAGGTTCTGCCTTACCACAGTCCCAGGGTCAAGTGACCATGGACTGAAACCAGTGGAACCATGGGCCAAAATAAACCTCTCTTTCTTACAAGTTGCTTATCTTGAGTGCTTTGTTACAGCAAGATAAAAATGTGGCCTGACATAGTCTCTATTAACTTCCAATAAAGGAGGTGATTTCATCCGTTAACTTCACCACTGTGTACCCAGAGCTTGGTATACAGCAGATAGTCAATAACTACTTATGGACTCAATGGGAGGGCATTCTGTGGCTTATGTTAGAATTAAAAATGGAGAATGAGAGATACTTCTATCTGTATGAATTTCCATTACTCAGACAATGGTATTTGGTCATCCACCTATGTTATTTTTGTTGGTCTGACTTATAGCCCCCTGGTCGACAGAGAGTGGTTTATAGTCTTTAGTGGTTCCTCAAGGCTGGAACATAGACTGTATCTCAAGATCACACTGGGAAGGAATCTCTGCTCTGAAAGGGTCATAAAAAGATAGACGATCAATATCCCTATGACACATTTTTTGGCATCGAGCAAAACTCCAGACTCAGATGGAGCTCGGAGTACTTCTCTCGACCCTGTTGCACCCGATGCTTCTGCTAAAAACCAAGACTTCAGCACTGGCTTGTGCTAGCCTGGGTTTCCCAGAAGTGGACTCTGAGGCAAAGAAAAGAAGTTCAACAATTGATGTGGGAAAGGCTCCTGGACAACTGTGTTGGAAAATAAGAAGGTGATGGGTCTGTCCAGGATGTGTGACAGCTAGCTACCACTGTGGGCCACTAGGAACCTGTAGGAGGTGATACTTCAGGATTATCTCATCAAAAACGATGGGGATTATAATCAGATCACTACCTACTATTGATCAAGGGTTCCTTCTGGATTATTCTTGACTGCCATCTTGCCCTGTTACCCCAAGGCCAAGAAAATGCCCTGAAGCCAAAGAGATAGGTGAGGTCAGGGATTAAGATGAGTGTGTGTGGTTGGGATGGGCAGGCTGAACACTTCGTTTACATTCCTAAACTACCTGACCACATTCATAACTCGAAAAGGTCAAACAAAATAGAACTACGTATAACAAAATAATTCATGTGTTAACATTCAAATACTTGGACTCGACATACCAGAGCACGTGATAAAACAATCACGTGCCTACACCCATCTCTAGGAACATTGAATCAGAAGCCATAAAGATAGGCTGGGGCTTGTGTGTCTGGGAGACTTGAGAGCTACACATAGTAGGCCTTCACAGTGTGATTTTCTGATATGCTGCACATGCCTTAGTAGGATTAGAATAGGCCCAACCTTGCTTCTATAAAAGGTGATTCCGATCTTGTAAAACTCAGATTCACGTGGGGACCAGGCTGAGAGAATGAGGAGGTGGGGCTTCACACACAGGAATGCTCCAAGGACGGCAGGCAGATCTTCCCAGTGTGGGACCATCTATATATCTCAGTGTAGCTCTGACCACTAAACAGCAGTTTCACTTCTTAATCCTTGGAATGAATGATTCCCTAAAAGAATTTCCGAGGCCGAGAAAGTGGTCCTTTGACCTCCATATGCATTCATGTGCATGTGCAAACACATGCACTCACACACCCAAGCATGCACATACGGACACACTTGCCTATGGATGCACCCACACTAGACAAAGGGTAAAAAATGTGGTACTAAACAGCAAATAAAATACTTATCCTTCTACCCATGGGTAAGTGTCTCTCTTGGCCCTCATCAGAACAGGTTCTCTTTGCAGTAGAAATTGACCATTGCAGAAAGCCGTAACAGACAACCATGCAGAGAAGAACTGTTCATGGGGTGCAGAGCCTCAGTGGATACATCTACAACACAATTCCTGTTCCTGAGGCTCAGTGAACGTCACAGGAGAGGGGTGGAAATAATGTAAGTGACAGAGGACCAGGAAGTCTGCCATGAGATTCTGTCTCCTAGAAATGACAGGGAAGCTATGTCAATGTACTGTGGTGATACTTTGTTTGTGATCTAACAAATAAAGCTTGCCTGAAGATCAGCATGAGGCGCTAAGCCACTAGTTAGCCATAGAAGTCAAGCAGTGGTGGCACACACCTTTAATCCCAGCACTCGGGAGGCAGAGGCAAGCGGATCTCTCAATGTCACCCTGGGCTACACAAGATTGATCGAGTCTGAAGGAGGAACAGAGCCAGGCAGTAGTGGCACACACCTTTGATCCCATCCCTTGGGATCTTCCGCTTTTAATCCCAGCACTAAGGAGATGGAGACAGGAAGTGATATGGCTGAGCTGAGAGAGGACTATAAAGCGGGAGGTGATAGGAGTTCAGGCTCCTTTTTGGTTGAGGATATCATAGAGGTGAGAACTAGTGGCTGGCTGTTCTGCTTTCCTGATCTTTCAGCTTTCACCCTGATATCTGATTCTGGGTTTTTATTAATAAGACCAATTAGAATTTGTGCTACTGTGTACCTCAAAAACATGGCTGGCCAAACAAGACCTAAATAATCACAGTATCAACAGACATGCCAACACGAAAGGGAGAAATCTCCCAGTCCAATCCCTAGACAAAAAAACTACAAGTAAATAGGAAATGCTGAGAATGGGAGAATTAGTCATGCCCAGGGATGGTCCCCTTAATTGGCTATCCAGTACCAGTGGTCAGCCCTGAACTCCTATACATACAAGCAACACTAATCAGGCTCAGCAGGTTGTATGTATACGTTTATACACACATGTATAGTAATAACAATTAAATAAAAAGAGAGCATCCCTTTGAGAAGAAGTGGGGGTGGGAGTCATGAGAAGGGCAGGAGGAAGGGAAGGAAGGGGGAAATGATATTATTATATTTTAAACAAAAAATTAAAAACATGCCATGCAGGGCAAGAGCAGGGACAGAGGTGTTTGTGAGTGAGAGGCCAGTCTGGGCTACATAGCAAGACCCCGTCTCAAAATAAGCAACAACACAAAAGGAACTTCTGGAAAGTCAACTATTTTTTTTCTACTTATAAAGTACTGATGAAATGAAAGGATGGGTAAGGACCCCTACAATGACTGAGACAGGACCCTCCCATTAGCTGAGATCAGTGGGAATTCAAACAAAAATTCAAGGTGAAGCCAGGTATTGGTGTCCCACACCTTCAATCCTAGCCCTTGGGGGCAGAGACAGACAGATTTCTGAGTTCAAGGCTAGCCTGGCATACAGACTGAGTTCTAGGACAGCCAAGGCTACACAGAGAAACTCTGTCTTGAGAAACAAAACACAACAAAATTCAAGAGGAATTATGAAAAAGAGTTTGTTTGTGGGCACCTCTAATTCGGTGAATCCACACTCATAACACTAGCAGACACGCTCAGAGTTCCAGGCCCTGTTGGTGCATGCCTGTAATGTGAGCACCTGTGAGGCTGAGGCAGCAGGATTGTTCCAAGTTTGAGGCAAGCCTGGGCAACACAGGAAGTTCCAGGCCAGCCAGGGCTATCTAGAGGGAGAGGGGAGGAAGGGAGAGAGAGGGATGGACGGAAGAGGAAGAAAGGGGAGGGAAGGAGAGAGTGAACAGGGAGGGTGAGGAGGGAGGGAGGGAGAGAGAGGGCAGGACACACACACACACACACACACACACACACACACACACACAGAGAGAGAGAGAGAGAGAGAGAGAGAGAGAGAGAGAGAGAGAGAGAGGTCTCAGCTCAAGATCCACACTTGTAATTCTTCTCAGAAGAACTCTCATTTGTCACTAGGACAATATCTACTTATTAGGTTTCAGGGCTGGGAAAGATGCTAAAAACATCATTTCTCCTAAAGAACAGCTTCTTGCGAAACTGTCATTCTTTCTTGACCCAGCATCTAAATTCAAAGATCCTGGGTAAATGATAGAGGAGTGTGTTCAGTGCTGTGGGTATATAGCTGAGAAGAGGACTCTGACAGGCTTTGGGGTGTATCCAGTCTGCATAGAATTGGTGGTTGATGCCAAGAAAAGGGCCAGCAGACACAGCCATGATGGGGGGTGGGGCAGGTCCTGGAGGCTGGAGGGGGGGTCTGCAAACCCTTGTGCAGAATTTCATGTGTATAGACTCTTCTACACTTCATGAAGGGTTCAAAGGCAGAGACTGAACTTGCCTCCTCAGGTGGGAAGAGGCTGGAAGCAGCCTTGTTGTACAAAGACCCACATTAGCCTCAGCAGAAGGGAGCCTGGACACTGGCTTTGGGAGGGACACACAAGACTATGTAAAGATGTTAGCTGGGTGTGGCAGCACACATCTGCAATCCCAGCACTTGGGAAGTGGAAGCAAGCGATTCAGGAGTTCAAGGTCATCCTTGGTACTCAGGGAAGTCACCAACCTGGGCTACAGGAAACTTTTCCCCAAACTAACAAAACAAACGAAAACATCAACAATAAGAATTAACTTGATTCCAGAACACTAGTTAAGAGGCTTGGTGTTGGAGACTGATTGCCTGGGTGTCACACTCAGTGCCTGCCATTTATAAACTCTGGTCTTTGATTTAGGATATTTAATTCCTGGAACTTCATTTTCCCCATCTTAAAAATGGGGACAATTCAAGATCTTTGGATTCTGTGAGGATTAAGTCGCATTTTCTAGGTCTTGCATAGGGCATAGGGCATTGTAGGTTGTGCTAAATGTTAGTGTTATTAATGTCCTGTCAACAAACAACTTCCTAGACAAACACATCTGTGGCTTCTGTGAATGTTAGAAGACAGTCTACAGCTGCTGTTACTCACCCCAACCCACAGACACAGAGATCAAAACTTCCTGGTGTATTCTAATTATATTCAAGTTACATCAACCCTCTGCTGCTTCACCCTGGCTCACAGGAATGGTCCTGCATCCCAGTGTGCTATGGTCCTCCTAAGAGTTTTCAAAGTAAAATGGAGACTAACCTGATTCTGTAGAACTTGCCAGGAATACTTCTCCACATTGGAGAAGCTGGCAGAGGCTCGGAGCAGAGTTAAGGTTTTGTTTTGGTAGAAGCCTCTCCTCTCTTTCTGCTGGTGGTCTGTGTCATGACATTGTCATTTTGTCTGCTATTGCTTAAGCCAGAATAAACAGACTTAAGGGAGCCACAAGAGACACAAATAACACTTGTTTGAAAGCTCAAAGGTCAGGGGACTTTATGGGTTCACGAATAAGCATCATCAGTATACCAGCATCTCCACCAGGGCGAGAAAGCACTCATTTTGGCTATCAAGAGGCACATTTGATCAATATTGTCCTCAAAATGGGACAATCACATTTTCATGGGTTTATAATCACTTGTGTGTTTGTGTAAGTGTGTGTGAGCACATGCCATGGCCCGAAGTGTAAAGGTCAGAGGATGATTTGAGGTGTTGGTCTCTGTCACCCACATTGTTTTAGACAGGCTTCCTCACTGGCATATATGTCTTACTTCTGCCTCCCGTCTCACTGTGGGAGTGCCAGGACTGCAGACAGGAATATACCGTGTCTGGCTTTTACGTGGGTTATGGTGACTCAATCTCCAGGTTTTTGAACTCTGTGGTAAATGCTCTCCCCACTGAGCTACCTCTTGAGTCCCTGTAGTCATATTTTGATCACAGACAATTGGAAAATTTTGTATCAGAAGCCATTTTTTTTAAAAAAAATATTACATTCTTACTACTTAGAAGTTAAAATGAGTTGGGAGTTATTTTAAATGGAGCATAAAATTTGACTTTAAATTTGTGTTTTCTTCTAATACAAATTCTTACAATAACACAGTTGTATAATAATGTAGCTATGTTATATATCATAAATAATTCTGTATGTAATTATAACATTAAAAACAACATAAATTTTTATGGAGCTCCTATATTCAGATACAGTTTTATGTAATAATGATTATCAAAAGTGCTTATGCCTCTGAAAGAGAGAGAAATTGGATTCAAGGCCACTGGTGGAAGATAGATGTTATAGTGATAAGATTAATTCATTCAGAAGGATGGTGTTTACTTAAATTTTTTTGCAAAGAGGCAAATTACATACTTAGGCATCCTTGAGAGAAAAATAATATCAACCAACAAAAATCTTTTCCTTAGAAGTTTTCTCTTCTGCTCACTTTTATTTATCTTTATAATATTGCTTCTTTTTGAAAGACTGTTGCCAGAGTGACCAGGGCTTTAGCTCTCCCAGATAGCCAATCCCAAGACTCAGCACCCATTGCCTCTGGTAAGTCAAGAGATCCTACGCCTTTTTCCCATCAACCCCTTTGAGTATCCTCCAAAAGCTGGGAAGTCTCTCCCAATATGGATTCACAGAAGACATCTTGTGTCCATTTCAAAGGTTTGTCTGTCTTTCTTTGCCACCTTATGGACATATTCCATGGGTTAAAATTCTGCTCATAGTGAAATTCTGCTCTAGCCTGCCGTTCAACAGTCCTGGTTGCATAGTTTGTGGAGGCCTCAAAAAAAGTGTGAGGCCTCTTGTCAAATTATTAAGTGCCTCAAGAAGGTGATATCAGAGTGTAAAGCCCAGTGTGGGACTCCTCTGAGTGTAGGGACCTGTGTGATTGTGCAGACTGTGTGCCATGATTTCCAGCTTGAAAGGCAGCTTTCTTTGAAGTTTCCTGGGTAGGACACCCTTGTCATTTTCTTTCCTTGTGACAATGGTACCTATTTCATGGGTTTATAAGTTAGTATCTCAAAGGACCAGTATCAGCCCAGGACCCCCAAGACCACGTTCTCAGCACAAAGGAGATTTATTTGCCCCAGAGGGACGGAGGGTAGGGAATAAGAGACAAAGACAGGAGATAGAGGACAGTGGAGAAGAGGAGGGGACCAGGGAGAGGGGGAAGGGGGATTTGTCTCTGCCCTCAGAGACAAAGGACTGTCTCTACATAGAGAGGAGACAGACATGGCCCATTGGTAAATGGCAGTTTATAAAGGTACAAGGGGAAACCCCATGTTAGGATGAGGGGCTTAATTTTAATTGGGCATGTTAACTAGGTGAGCCAAAGGGGACTTTTGATTGCTGGACTTCAATACTTTGACCTTGGTGGTCAGCCTCAGGAGGGAGTCCCTAGGATTCTTTCCCTCTCCTTGGGCAAGTCTCTATAAACCCTTTGGAAACACCTGAAGCATCACTTCCTTGGGAAGGTCTTCCAGTGACTTCCATCACTAGGTTTGAACTTGTGTTCTTGTTTCCCATCATGCGTTTCTTTCATTTTTCTGGGTGAGAGGGGGGCTGTTGAGGATTAAGGTGAAGGCTTTTCTGCTTAGCTACAAGTGCAGGCTGTTTCCCCCCCCCCCCAGATATGGTTCTGCTGTGTTGACCAGGCTGGTCTCTAACTCCTGGGTCAAAGAGATCCTCCTGCCACAGCCTCCAGAGTAGCTGGAACTATCAGCTTACTAGGGAATAGACCTTGGTGGCTAGCTTTAGGAATGTAATCTAATGGTTTAGCAAGGCAGAGGGAATGGGGGAGAAGGGCAAGGCCTGCCAGAGTCATGTTTGCCATGCTTGGGCTGCCTAGAGTCCCTTCAGTATCAGTATCCATCCCTAAAATAGTAAACGGACAGTATTGGTTGTATTATTCTTATTAAAGTAGAACATGATATACCACAAGTTAATTGCTTGCCATTTCCTTAATAACCCCCCCCATGGCCCTACATTTCATGAGGTCCTGCTTGAGCTTCCTTCTGCCTATACCCCTCGCCACCTCCGTATTTGCTCAGCGTGCTCAAACCATCCTTGCCTTCCTCTGGTTCATCCTGCCTCTCATTCCAAGCCTCGTCGGCCCAGAATGCTCTCTAACAGCTTCATTGTTGAATTTACATACACAAAATGCACGTATTTAAGAAGTATGACTCAGTGGTTCTTAGCATGGTCCTAGTTATTCAATTTTCATCATAATTCAATCTTATAATGTTTTTATTGCCTTACAAAGACATCTAGTTTTCCTTTGCATTATCCAGTTCCCACCCTCAGCCATGAGGAAACTCTCATCTGCGTTGCATGTCTATAAATCTGCTTTCTGGGCTATTTCATGTAGTGAACTTACACAACTTGAGGTCTTTTGTGTCTGGATTCTTTCACTTTGACCCATGTTTTTCAGAGGAGACTGGGTGTGTTCATGGTGCTACAGTTTGAGACTGAGTAATGTTTTTCAAGTTCATCATTATTATAGCATGTGTCAGCACTTCATCTTTTATTAATTGCTCATTAGCATTTTATTATGAGGATAAACCATATTTTATTTATCTATGTATTAGTTGAAGGACGTTTGGATGTTCTTAGGTTTTGGCTATTATGAGCAATGTTACAAAAAACAAAAACATTTGCAGGTCAGTAGAGAAACGTTTCTTGGCCATTTTGCCCAAAGGAATTCCCTTCTCTCCCAAGTGTTTCTTCAAAACCTTGTCAATTTCCTCAGAACAATTATCACATGTAATTACTTTTTCTCCTCTTAAAATTTTCTTTTTCTTATTAAAAAATTCTGGGGCTGGAGAGACAACTCAGCAGTTAAGAGCATGTACTGATTTGGCAGAGGACTTGAGGTTGATCCCTGGCACCCAACTCTGGGAGGGGGAAGGGCTCACAATCATCTCTCTCTCCAGCTCCAGGGCATTGGATGCTCTTTTCTGACCTCCAAAGGCAACTGCTCTCACATGCACATACCCGTCTCCTCATCCCACCCACAGACATACAAATATAAAAATAAGTTTCTAAAGACTCAATCTCCCCAATTCTCTAGCCCTCCAATAACAGCTCAAGCTCTATAGGACAGAATCAGGGACCATTTTGGTCACTGATCCATCCTGATTTTGAACGTAGAAAGTAACTGGTAAGTGAATGAATCAATGAACACATCTTCCAGGGGAAAGTAGGCATAGAATCCACACGGTGAGTAAATGACACTTTACTCTTCATTCTGTCTTCCAATCAACACTTGGGGAGCTCCTGTGTAAGGCAACATCTCTGTTACAGGCCACCCTTAAATGCAAGGTCATGAAGAGCAGTGTAATCTTGGGGGAACGTGTCAAAAGAGCGTGAATACCACATACAAAGCAAAAACAGCTGAAAACTGTTTGAAAATGTGTCATAAAATGGAACGTTGGTGGCACTGGATTCTTTCCTTTGTCCAGGTCTCCCTCAAGTTAATGACATCTGCCCAGAGCGTTTGTCTCTTGTTTTCAGGGTGGCCCTTTAGTCAAAAGGATAAAACTAGGTCTTACATTTTAAATAATTTAAATAAAACTATGGTATTTTGAGTCTGTGGTGATATATTGTGTACCCTAATAAACTTTAGCTGAAGATCAGAGAACAGAACAAGCCACTAGATTAAACATAGATGCCAGGCAGTGGTGGCACACACCTTTAATCCCAGTACTGGGAAGCACACACGATATTAATCCCAGGAAGTGATGGCTGGGCAGAGAAAAGTATATAAGCCGCAAGGAGATAGGAACTAAATGCTTTTAGGCAGAAGCATCCCTTTCAACTAGGGGCTTTTTTGGCTGGAGATTTTTGGCTGAGGACTCAGAGACATTCAGTCAGGGGATTTGGGGAGTTGTTGAGGTAAGCAGTGGCTTGTTCCTTTGTCTCTCAGATCTTTCAGCATTTACCCCAGTATCTGGCTCTGGTTGTTTTTTTTAAAATTAAAAGTCCATTTAGCAATTCGTGTTACACGAGTTTGATACGTACAATGGGCCAGCTATGTGGATTCAGTGTGTGTGTGTGTGTGTGTGTGTGTGTGTGTGTGTGTGTGTGTGTGTGTGTGTGTGATATGTATTGCGTGCGTGGGTGCTAGCCCTTGAAGGCACATGGGAAGGTCAGAAGTTGATGTGGGATATCCTTCCTTGATCACTTTTCACCTTGTTTATATATTTATTTAGAGATAGGGCCTCTTGCTGAGGCTGAAACTTGCTGACTAGGCTAGACCGGCTAGCCACCAAAGGCCCTAGGATCTGCCTGTCTCTGCCCTGCCAGAACCAGGTCAACTGGTGTGCATTGCCAAGCCTGGCTTCCCCCCGCCCCGCCCCAACCCTGCTCCCCCAAATAGGGTTTCTCTGTGTATCACTGGCTGCCCTGAAACTCCCCATATAGACCAGGCTGGCCCCGGATTCACAGAGATTCACCTGTCTCCGCCCTCCAAGTGCTTTGATTAAAGGTGTGTGCCACCACACCTGGCAAGCCTGGCTTTTATGTGCACTCTAGGGACCCAAACTCAGGCCGTTGTGCTCACGCACAAGCGCTTTCTCCTCTGAGCCATCTCCCCAGCCCTTGATGTCCTTATTTTGACATTCTTTAACCTTTATTTTGTCCTTACGTTTCAAAGTTCTCAAGCACAGCTATGGATCTAATCACTTCCTTGTTGTACTGGCTAGTTTATGTCAACTCGACACCGCCTAGAGTCACTGGAGAGGAGGGTGCCTCCATTGAGAAAATGCCTCAGTAAGATTGGACTATAATCAGGCTTGTAGGATATTTTCTTAATTAGTAATTGATGGAGGAGGGCCCAGCTCATCGAGGGTGGTGCCATCTCCGAGCTGGTGGTCCTGGGTTCTACAAGAAAGCAGGCTAAGCAAGCCAGTAAGCAGCACCCGCCCCCTCATGGCCCCTGCATCAGCTCCTGCATCCAGGATCCTGGCCTGCCTTTCTTCAGTGATGGGTTACAACGCGGAAGGGTAAGCCAAACAAACCCTTTCGCCCCTGGCTTGCCTTCGGTCACGGTGTTTCATCATGGCAATAGAAACCCTGACTTTCTACCATCCTAGTTCCAACAAGGTGATTAAACTTGTGGCGACCTCGGGTCTAGCAATGGTTCTCAGGATGGCTTGTGCCTTCCCTGAGTTTATGAGCACATGCAAGTCCTGCCAGTGTGGCCAGCTAACCGTAGTCATCTTAGAGATGGAAACCAGACATTGTAGTTTGTCTGGGACTGTCCTTACTTGAGCATGGAAATACCCACAGGCCAGTGTAGCAGGAATCTTAAAAGTTCTTATTAATAAAATCAAACCTGAGGCTAAGTATTGGGGTGAACTCTGGAAGATCAGAGAAATAGAACAAGCCACAGCTAACCTCACCTCGCCGGATCCTCAGCTTATCTTGTTTCCTCAGACTGGAGGCTTCTGAGTCCTCATATCCAAATGTCTCTCAGCTAAACTGTGCTGCTCAAAACCTAATAGCTTAACCAGCCAAAATGCTTAACCAGGCCAAATGCTTCTAGTTTCTGGTCCTCACGCCTTATATATCTTTCTGCTTTCTACCATCACTCCCTGGGAATTAAGGCTCACTTTCTAGGATTAAAGGCGTGAGTCACCATGCTTGGCTGTATCCTTGAACACATGGATTTCTGCCTCTGGAATGCTAGGATTAAAGGCGTGTGCTACCACTGCCTATCCTAAGTATCCAGTGGCTTTTCTGTTCTCTGACCCCAGATAAGTTTATTAGGGTATACAATATTTTGGGGAACACAATACCACCACAGGCCAGGGAGTGCCTTAGCTCTGGGCCAACATGGTCATCTTGTTGCCTTCCTTCTATCTTTCTATATTAAAATAATTCTACCAAGAATGACTGGTGCTTCGTTAGTAGCTTAGCATTTCCTTTTGTTCTAAATTGATTACTCATGCCTTTGTTTTGACTGGGTGATGATTCTGCAATGGAGCTGAACACACCTGCTTCAGCAGTCTTCAGATATGTAGCCCATGGACTTGGAAGCTTTATGTGCAGAAATTTCAACCGAGGAACCAGGTGTAGAAAGATGAAAAGACTTCAGCTGCAAACTTTAGTTCTGTGCTGCTGACTAGAACCAAAGGTGAAAACCATCTAAGTGTGCGGCCACAGGCCAATGGCATCATGCAGCACACAGTCAGACATTCCGTGGAATGTTTCCGTGATGTCTCTAAGAGGTGGTGGAGGATATTTAGTGGGAAAGGTGTCCACAATGAGGCTGAAAACAGAAACTTGCCATGCAATGTGCAAATGTGATGGTTAGGATTACCTGTCAGTTTGACAGAGACTAGAGTCATCCGGGAGAAGGACTCTGGGCGCACCTGTGCGGATCCTTCTGATTTTCTTAATTGAGGTGGGAAGACCTACACACTGAGGGCAGCACTGTTTCCTGGCTGGGATCCCGGACTATATAAAGTGGAGAAAGAGAACCAAGTAGTGGTTTGTGTATCTTTGCTTTCTGATTATGGATATCACGTGACCAGCTGCTTCATTTCCTTCCCCATCATGATGGTCTGCACCCTTGAATTGTGGCCCAAATAACCCCCTTCTCCTTTAAGTGCCTTTTGTCAGAATGTTTTATATCAACAGGAACAGAAGCTAAGATAGTAGGAGTGATTAATTGTTGCATTTTGTTGTTGTTGTTTTTTTGTCTTTTTGAGACAGGGTCTTACTATGCAGCCCTGGCTGCCCTGAAACTCCCCATGCAGATAAGACTGGCCTCAGACAGTCTCACAGAAGTCCACCTGCCCCTGCCTTCCGAGTGCTGGGATTAAAGGTGTATGCCACCACTCCCAGTTCAGAAAAAACTTTTCCCATGACACAACGTACATAGAAATGCATGATAAATATCTATCAGCCAAATTGCTGATCATCAGTACTGGATGGCTGTGCACACCACTCAATCTTACCTTAGCCTCAGTCACTAAAGCTCACAGTCTTGTCATAGGATACTTGCTATGCAGAAGAGCACGGCTTGGGAGGTCTCTCCAAGGCTCCCTTCCACCCCGATTTAGCAGCCCTAGGCCTGATCTTGGCCAACATTCCTGGACCATCATTTTCTACTGACCGTGGAATACTGAAGATTTCTTTATCTGCTCCTATTTTGACTTTTTTTGTTCTCTACTCTTTTCTGTATGGACATGTATTACTCTCATTTTTCTGAGTTGTCCAAGTGACCCATAAGAAAGCTGAGGAAGCTGAGAAATCTCCCCAGGGTTGCCAAGCGAGGAGAGAGAGAGAGGTGACAGATGTTATTCAGCAGACATGGTGGAGGCTGCAGCCCTTGAAGTAATTTTCATTAGCATCAGAAAGTTTTTACCCTCCAGTTATCCTACTACCAGCCCTGAAGTTGATGCCTAAGATCCTCACCCCTGTCTTCACGGTTGGGCACCAAAAGCTGCTGGTGGAGTGCACATGTGTGAAGCAAAGCCTTGGTTGGCCAGCATCAGTTTGGCCTAAATGAGTTCTTAGGACCATGTCCAGCTCCCCAGTGGGACTGTGTGAAAGTAGGACACATATTTTGAAGTTTTTCAGAGTGGCGTGGTGTTGAAGGGTTTCGGTTTTTGGAAACTTACAGAACCGGCCAGCTGTGTGCTCCACTGGGAAAAAGGAAGAAGAGTTCAGGGGAGGGGACCCAAAGAAACACAGATGGGCAGTGAGCTGGCCGCAAGCTAGCCACTGAAGGATATTTTAAGTGAAATAATTTAAAAAATGTAATAGTTCAGGGGTGGGGAGTTTGACTTTTAGGTGTTTAGAACACTTGCTGTTCTCAAAGAGGAACTGAATTTGGTTTCCAGCACCCACATTGGGCAGTTGTGCAGCTCAGGCCTCAGATGATGATGTCTTCTGGCCTCTCTGGACACGTACACTTACATGCACATGCATGCGCACAATGCCATGTAGAATATAAAGCTAAACCATAAAAGAACACGCTACCTGTTTTTCATCATGCTCATTGGATGTGGTGGTACCCAGCACTTTATATTCACTCTCCTCTCTTAATTTCTCCTAATGAATTTAGGGAGGAATTATCGACACAAAGTAGGGAACAGAGGCACAGGGTACTGGGAACACTGTAAAAAGTTTCAGAAGTACCAAGTAGGGAATTTGAATTCCCATCTCTCTGGCTGGAGTTGTCTTCTTCTTTTGGCTCCATGTGGGGCATTATTTCTCTGCCTCTTTTCAACATTTTTAGAATTTATTTTTAACTAAGAAGGGTTTATTTGAATCCATCTATATATGCATCTGTGTGAGTGTATGCATCAACGCTCAAGGAAGCCAAAGAGGGCTTTGGATTCTCTCTTGAAGTTGCAGTTTCAGACAGTTGTGAGCCATCCAGTGTGGGTGCTGGGAATCAAGCTCATGTCCTCTGGAAGAACAGCAGGTACTCTCTACCCCCGAGTCACCTCTCTAACTTCCTTTGCTTCCAGTTGGAGAATAAGCCCTGATTTTAAAGAGAGTGCCAGAGAGGGGGCATGTCTGTGTTTAGGGTGCACTAATCTGGAGTTAGTGGCCTCTGCACAGGGTTAGTGTTTGATTGAATACACATGGAGTAGGAAGTTTGGGAGACAGGCATTAGAATTCTGCCAACCACTGAGAGTCTTTGGAATTTTGGAATGGTGATTGAGTTAACTTTATATGCGGTCCAGAGTGATACGTCTTTTGAAATATAACCCATTAATACTTGTAAACACTACACTGGCATACTGAAGGTCTCATTAAAATCCTGTTTGCAAGACACCAAAAACCTCCTGACAAACCTTCATTTCCTTCAGTCCCCCTCTCTCATGAAGTCTGTAAATTACAGTACTATGTTATTTTCTCAAACTTTTGTTGTCCTTCTGAGACAACATCTCACTGTGTAGTTAGTTCAGGCTAGCCCCACACTTGAGACCCTCCTACCTCAGTCTCAGCAATGCTGACATGGAGGTGTGTGTTTGTCATGCCCACCTTTTCAGGGCTTGTTGAAGCTTGCAATTTATTTGGCTTTCACAAGAAATGTCACATTCTACCTTTTAATAAGAGATTCTGGGTTAAAAACGTAATTTACCTGCATAATGACATCACCAGTCTACCTGCCAGCATGGATGGGGGAGAGGTGAAATCTCACAGAGCCCCACCCCTAGATGAAGAGCTACAGGCAATCATGGCTGCTGAGAGAGGGAGAACCGGTCTTCTCTAGGGATGAGACCCCTGATAGGTTATACAGTCCCAAGAGGTCAGCCCTGAAAACATACACATATGAGCAACACTAAATGGACTCAGTAGGGACACACACACACACACACACACACACACACACTACACATACATTTTCTATATCTAAGAATAATAATAAGAGGTCATTAATTTGAGAGGGAGTTGGGGGGACATAGGAAGGGCTGAAGGGAGGGGTAAAAGTGATGTAAATACAGTACTTATGAATGAAATTCTCAAAAAAAGTTTAAATAAAAAGAAAAACACCATTAAAAGGAAAAAATACTTTCACTCAATAAAGGAAAAAAACAGTGAATTAATGAGTAGTTTACTTTTATTTCAAAAGTTTGAGTATTGGCAGATTGGAAGTTGACAAAATTATTCTTGTCCAATTTGCGGATCAAATGCAAATCGCCCCTTTGCTTCTCTCTCGTGGGTTATAATTGAAATGTTACATTTTCATTTTAGACTGACAAATGAAAACAAAATCACACCCAGAAATATCCAGAGGCCAAAAATTATGGCTGGAGCCTCTGAATAAGTCATTCCACAACAGCTGTGTTCCTTGGATACTGGCTTATCAAAACTAAGCTATTCCAGGGCCAGAGAGATGAGCTCAGTGGGTGAAGAGGCTTGTTGCCAAGCCTGATGACCTGAGTTCAATCTCTGGGACTCACATTGTGGAATGGGAGAGCTGACTCTTACCCGGTTGTTCACATGTATGCCACAACACACAAACACATGTGTGCGTGAACATATGCAATAAATGTTCACATGTATGCCATGGCACACATACACAATAAGTAAATAAAAATAAAAATTTAAGAAAACAATAATTATAATGACAAAGATTTGGTTAGGGAGCATCTCTTCGAGTCAGGTTGAGTTTTTTGCATTTAACAGTGACACCCAGTGAGATCAGGAAGTGTTGAAGTGGCCACAGGTTACATGGCGTTCAAAGAAACACAGGATTTTCCTGGGGGAATGTTGGCAGAACAGACAAGATGTATTTCAGTTTTTGAAAAACACTCATAGTTCTCAGTACTACAGAGCCCCTCAAGAAGAACCCTTGTTGACTTATATAACGTGTATTATTTATGCATTATCTGGAAGGGGTGCCAGGCATTCTAGATGCTGAAGAAATAGAACAGAGCAGCAGTAAAATTCTTGACTTGACAGGTACTGTTTGGGTCGACCTTGGCTAGGTGCACTAGGCAGTATGGTATTGATATGTAGCATTCAATGCCATGACTACACAGCTAAACTGAGAGTCTCCAATATGGTGTTAATTGGGGCTAGCTTAGGATGGTTGGCCAAGTGTACACGTTCCTTCCAAAGCCACTGAGTCAGACAACTGCAAAGGATGGTGCCATCCTGAGGCCTTCCAAGTTAGAATTCTGGGTGTGCCTCCAAACCGTGTTCTTTCCTCAAATTGACACGTGCAGTGTCCTAGAGACGTGGAAGGGGACTCCACTGCCAAGAACCACATGACGTCTAAGGAAGCCATTTGCGATGGCCTGAGTAAGGATCCCTGAGATGTCCACTTCCTAGTCTCCCAACCTGTGAGTGGCAGAAGGACTTTACCCAAGCCATTAAGGATCATGAGCAAGCGAGATGATTCTGGGACCTCCAGGTGGCCCAGTGTCATTCCAAGTGTCCCGTGTCATAGGAAGACAGGGAGGTATGTGTTATTAGTCGATGATGGAAGAGGTTGGAGGAATTCAAGGAAAAGGTGATGAGTCAAAAAATGCTGGTCAATTCTGTGAGTGTGTATGTGTGTGTGTGTGTGTGTGTGTGTGTGTGCGCGCGCGCGCGCGCGCGCGCGCGCGCGTGCGTGCGTACGAATGCAGGTATCTCTGGAGGTCAGAAGAGAGCATCTACAGGTTGTGTGGCACCTGATGGGGTGCTAGGAACTGAACTCTCATTCCCCCGGAAGAACAAGGCTATTAAGCACAGAAACAACCATCTCTTCAGTCCCATACTTGATTTTTTTTTTTTTTTTTCTGGAGCTGAGGACCTAACCCAGGGCCTTGTGCTTGCTAGGCAAGTGCTCTACCACCTAACTAAATCCCCAACCCTGATTTCTTAACATAAATTATTTTTTAAGTAACCCCTTTTCAGACCTTCAGAAACCACACAATACTAAATTGGCTCATTCCCATCTTTTATAATAAAAACTTATGCCTAAAGGACCTCAGCATGGCTTGGGCATTGCTCGTTGCTTGGTATATACAGGTATTAACTAACTTAATCCCCAAGAGAACTCTTGAGGTAGGCTGATCATTATATACTTTTACAGATGGGGAAGTTGAGGCCTAGTCTCATGGTTAGTGGCAGGACTAGAACTCAGACCCAAGGAGGTTGGCCCCTGAGCCCTGCCCTTTTGCTCACTGCTGTGTCGTACACGCAGGTACTTTGCCCAGCTTGGATTCACAGAGCAACTTAGCCCAAGAGCAAAGCCAGATGCCAGTTAATGTAAAGGCTATCGAAGTAGGCCAGGTCATTTCGTTGAGTTAAACTGCTTTTGATGTATGATCAAGTGTGATTATAATGATTATAATCTCGTTAGCTTGCTAGCCTTGTGGGGCTCATACAGAAACTCCTGAAGACGTTTTGCAAAAAATCTTTGCAGTAGCAGCAACCATTGGAATGAATATTTCATCTTCCCAGGGGGACTGCTTTGAAGAAAAACGTCTATTACTGTGGGCACCTTGAGCACAACTGCTTAAAAACAAAAAGAAGTGGGCATGATGAGGCCGATCATCACGCTGAAACAACACAGCACACAAGTTTAGTGCCTTTGTGGAACTGCTGTACGCTCTCATTCAACTATTTTACAAAAAGAAAAAAGTGCAAGTCAATATCAGTTTAGCTTCTTTGTTTTTAAAAGTCTTCCTCCCTTCCTCCCTCCTCTCCCTCCCTCCTTCCCTTCCTCCCTTCCTCCCTTCCTCCCTCCCTCCCTCCCTCCCTCCCTCCCTCTCTCTCTCAGTCCTTTCCTTCCTTTTATCCTTCCTTCCTCCCTCCCTTTGTTCCCACTTTATAAACTCAAAGGAACACACTCAATGCCAGCATTCCTGATTGCTTTTACTTAGCTGCAATTTGGACTAGTCTCATTTCCTTGTAGTATTTTTTGTACCTTTCATGTGTTCAGTCTATATTTACAGGGCACCTACTATGTGCCTGGTATTGCTTTTGCAGATGAAGACACAGAGAAAAGATAGCCCAGGTACCCCGTGGCACTGCACGCGTCAGCACCCCACTTCCTTTTAGGGACACAGCACATTTGTTTCGCCTTCATCAGCAGGTGGGTACCATTTGGCTACAGTGACGAGCGCATCTATGAATATTCCTGTACGAGGAGTTTTAAATTTTAAATTCTTTAAAAATATTTTTTAGAGTTTCTGTTTTCAATTCTTTTTGACAAATACCTTGGGATTTGCTGAGTTGTGTGGTAAATCCATTTTAAACGTATCAGGAAGTCACTGGACAGACCCTCCCCTAAAGCCACTCCATTTATATGAATGACTCCACATAACCGAAGTGTCCTGAACAGGCAGATTCCCAGTCACAGAGAGTAGATGAAATGGGAGAAATTAGTGCATGTGTGGTTTCCTCTAGGGATAAGGGGAATGTTCTGGAATGAGATGGTAGACATTTCACAATGGCTAAAATAAAATTCTCGTCTCGGTGGTTAAGAGCACGTACTGCTCTGGCAAAAGACCTGAGTTAGGGTCTCAGCACACATACTGGGCAACTCACAACTGCCTATAACTACAGTTCAGGAGATCCACCACCTTCTTCTGGTCTCTGAGGGCACCTGCATTCACACACATACCCACATACACTTACACACACACACACACACACACACACACACACACACACACACACACTTAAAAATGTAACCCAAAAGACAAATTTTATATTATGTGTGTTTTACCCTAATTAAATAAAACCAAACAAAACAGAAACAGTGAAGAGGCTGACAAGGTCCTAATCTTATGGGGCAATAGGTTAATGACTAGAGACAGAGTATAGATAAATCAATATTTCATACAGTGTATTCGTCTGTGCTCTGACAGAGGAGGAGCTGGGGAATCGGATGGGTAGGACTCAGGTTGCTACTAGACAGGCAAAGACTGGCTGTGAGGGACAAGGGGCATTGAGAAGAGGGAGGGCCATGGAGTGCGGATGGGGCTGTGACATTATCATGTCCTCTTATGTGTCAGTGGTATTCAGTTGGAGGTGGGTTCTTTTGCCCCTAGGGAGATACATAGCAAGTTCTGTAGACAGTTCCAGCTGACATGACTCTGGAAGGGAGCTTGCCACCAACTTCTAGTGGGTAGAAGCTGGGTAGAATGGGGCACTCTCCCATTCCCCAACAAAAAATGCCCTGACCTGAAATGATCTCAATGGGACAGCAAAGACACTCTTACCTAACCTTGAAATCTGCTGAAAACCAGCCAGGTTTTTTTTTTTTTTTTTTTTTTTTTTTTTTTTTTTTTTTTTTTTTTTTACAGCGCACAGGCAGAGGGTTTGTTCTCTGTGAGTCTTCTGGAACTGGGGTTCTGGCTTTGATTTCGGAGGAGTCTACAGCCTGAGAAAGACTAATGTTCTTTTCAGCCAGTTGACTGAGAACTGAGAACATCCACAACTCTCACTCTGTGTCCTGAACACCTACATGACTCAGACCTGGAACTGGACAAAGATCTTTCTGGAGACACTGTAATGGGATGTGGGAAACTCTGCAGAAAAACCCACAATACTTACGAAGATCGAGTTTTAGCAAAAGCAGAGAACCATGCCCCATGCCCTACGTGGAAGCACCTTTTCTTCATCATAGTTTAAGATGGACACTGCCTTCCTGCCTCCCCCATGGGTTGAGCACACCCCACACAGCATTCTATCCAGGAATCAAGGCAGGTAGAGATGAATCCACAGACAAATCTGCGTCAGGGGTGCCTGGGCTTCCTTGGAATTGCTGCAGAGGTTTTCCGTGCAAAGCTCTACAGCCACAATAAGATATTTACTGTCTTTATCGGAAGATCAAACCCACCCACGGATGTCACATTGCTCAAATTCCATCAGTAGATCAGACAAGCTGTCTCTGGGAAGAGGACATTCCAGCCAGCAAGTTCAGAGCGCACTGGCTTTGAGGGCCGGTCCCTTCCTATTTTCTGTCATGCACCCTGAGCCTTTGTTGTCTCCGCACTGCTGATAAATCAATCCATCAAAAAATTTCCTCAGTGAAACTCAATCAAGAAAGGTCATGTCAGCGGGAGAGGAACAGATTAAATTAGCATCAAATTAGACATGGAAAGTGAGTTCTGTCAAAATCATCGCAGCGCTCAGCACAATTAGAATATGTTAATTATGCATTTCATTAAGGTGGATGTGAGATGAAATGTCACTGGGGTAGGCATCCGAAAAAGGGAAGATTGCCAGGCACAACTTTCTCTAGACAATGTGTGACACCTTCATTACCATCAAGAATCACGAGTCTGCCTTGACTTTTTCTGTAAAGGATTAAACCATTAACTGTTTGCTGGCTCCTCTCATTTGTGCAGAGAGAGAGGGAGGGTCCCTATCCTCAGAGCAGACCACTCCCTTCTGAGTGCCTGTCTTGCTCTTGGACTGCCATGCACCCCCCCCCCGGGGGGGGCTGCTGGGAATGCCCGGTGGGCAATGGGGAGGTGGCAGGCACTTAATGAACTCCTTGGAATCCTGCCACTGCCTTAGGGGTGGCGGGATGCTGAGGATCGGGAGAGGAGCGAAATGAGGGGTGAGGATTACAGAGGGAGGGGAGGAGAGGCAGGGAAGGGGCTCTTGGCCCCAGTCTTGGGGATGAAAGATATAATCAACATAATGGGGAGTGGGAGGGGGATCCAATTTCTAAATGCACACCCAGCAAACTCTCGTTTGGTGAATTCTTTTGCAGTCGCTCTGAGTCATGGTTACCAAGAGGCTGTGACTTCTAGTGAGGCAGCCTCATCATTCCTAGGCGCTCAGCATAGAAGACAGTGAACCGGAGCAGCCCTGATCCTCTGAGACTACGTTCCTTATCAGGGCTTCCTACACCAGGGGATGCGCAGGGGGTGCTCTGGGTGGGTTATGACTGACCTTGCTTCCTCAGGTAATTCCTTTCCTCCCTCCCACCATGAGCCACTGCCAGGCAATAGGATTCCAGAGCACCTTAGTTCTTCAGGGAGGTTTTAGTGGCGCCTCACGAAGGAAATCTCTACTGTGTTCTTTTCTCGTGTACATACTGTGTGTCTCTGCAGGAGAAGCCCCGACCTCTGTCCACTGCTTCTCATGTCTTCACACCCACAGAGCACACACTTATGTTGGATTCTTCTACCTCAAGTCAAAATGAGACCTGGCTTCCTGCAGAATGTGTTCCTTACTTACTTCGGTCTCCCCTCCATCTGCAGGAGCTGCGCTCTAGGCACTCATGGGGTGCTGGACTTGTCAAAACTCCCCAGAGTTAGTATTTGTTGCTCACACCTAAATGGCATATTCTTTCTCTTTTTCTCATACACAATTGTCACATTGATGACAGCCTATTGCAACTGATATCTATATATCTGTGTGTGTATTTGTGTGTGTGTGTGTGTGTGTGTGTGTGTGTGTGTGTGTGTATTTGTAAGTACAACTTAAACAAATGCAGAACAGGTAGTGAGTTTTTACTATGGTGCCCATTCCACTTTTTTTTTAAAGGAACAAATGAGAAACCAGAAGTTACAAATTTTATGTTTAACTTTTCTAAAACAGCCCCCCCCTCCTCTGAAGAGTGCAGACACATCTATTGTAAGGTAGCCAATTGGAATTCATCTTTTTTCCTGCTTAAGATCAATGCAGTATCATGGTCACACTTTTTTTCTCATGCACGCACCACAGAAGTATTGTTTAGTACACTTGCCTGATTCAGCCCCTCCTCTTTCCTTTTCTCTATTTTGTTTCTCACTCTGCTATAAAAAATAATCAATGACCAACTCTTGATTTTTAGTTAGAGTTTTAAGGCAATAACTCTGTCCTCAAATTCTTCAAGAGATGTGCATTTATTCTTCAAGAATGAATTTGGTCTCAGCCAAGTGGATATTGGCTCACTAAGCCTGTTTTCTCTGCAGTATCGTGGGAATGGCATTCCTCAGCACTTGTATTCATTGAGAGAATACTATAGGATGCAAAACCTGGTACCTAACGATGCAAAGTTGTCAGTACCTGGCATTGATAATGGAGACCAAGATGTCGGCAGTGATGATAATATTGATTGGTGGTGATAATGATGGTGAGGGTGATCACACACACACACACACACACACACACACACACACACACACACACACACATCTTATTGCATAGCCCTGGCTTGCCTAAAAACTCCCTGTGCAGACCAGGCTGGCCATGAATTCACAGTGACCCACCTGTCTCTTTTGGGATTAAAGGCATGTGCCTCCACACCACCCCAGTAGTGAGAATTTTTAGCTGGTGCCTTTGCAATATGCAGAGGCCAGTCTACAGACCTACTTGGAAGTACTGCATCCACATAAATATCTCGATTCATGGGAAGAAAAGTTAGTGTTGTGGCCCATTTCAAATTTTGCGTGAGAACAAGGCCATCCTGGGACACTGGGACCTTATGGTGGAAACACTCCAGAGCTGTGAGATCTCAGACTGAATCTTTGCTAGTTCCAAAAGCCCAAAGGAATTCCAAGGAAATTGACGAGGGACATACAGTCAGGAGTTCTGCCGGCGCCAGGGATGGGCTATTAATTCCTGGCTCTCCTCTGTGTCTCATTTTCTGAGCTTCATTTAATTTTTTAAGATCACCTGGGGCCCAGCCTGTTGGAGAAGGGAGGCCCAGAAGAGTGACTCAGGAGCCAGCTCTGATTTGATGGAGCAGACTGCTTCACCTCACAGTGAGAGCCTGTGGAAGGGGAGGGGGAGAGGGCTGGCTCGTATGACACTCCCTCCCAGCCTGCCTGGTCCTTGTCAGCACCACCATTGATATTAAAATCAACGGTTGGCACAAAGCGACTGGTATGGCTGGCAGAATTCCAGACTGGCTCTAATGAGCCTCACCTGGGCTAATTACTTTTTTTTTTTTTCTTTTTCAAACCCTGCCTGGCAGGTTGGAGTTGCCAACTGGTCAAACAGGATGATTGCTGATGGAGCCTGGGATTGCTCAGTGTGGAGAGATCCCTCTCCCTGAGGGTAGCTGGAATGGAAGAACTGAGGATTTGCACTTCTTCCTCCTGTGGCCACAGGGCAGGTTGTTCTATCTGAGCCAGAGCGAAATGAAAGCGGTGATATCAGAGGCGGTCTCTATCCTCCCTACCCCAGGTACGGATGCATCTGCCAGTTTGTGAGAAATACAGGCTCCCAGGTGTGGTGGTTTAAATGAGGAATGTCCCTAATGGGCTCAGGTATTTGAACAGTTGGTCTGCAGTTGGTGGTGTTATTTGGGGAGGGTATGGAACTTCTAGAATATGGTACCTTGGTGGAGGAAGTACATCAGAGGGGGTGGGCTTTGAGGATTTATGGCCTCACCCCACTTCCTGTTTGTTCTCTGTGGTGAGGCTTCCTTTATCTGGTTGAGGTGTCTCTCTCAGCTGCAGGATCCAGCTATCACACTTTCCCCATCATTATTGACATCTAGACCTCTGGGACTTTAAGCCAAAATCAACTCTCTTAAGTTGCTTCTGGTCAGAGTGTTTTATCACAGCACCAGAAAGTAACGGATATAAACAATTCTGTCAAGCATTTGGTCATAGTGACACATCATCACCGAGGCAGCGGGTGTGTGTGTGTGTGTGTGTGTGTGTGTGTGTGTGTGTGTGTGGTGGTGGTGGTGGTGGTGGTGGTGGTGGTGGTGGTGGTGGTGCCTGAGAAGGTGTCAGCAGAGAAGTGATGACTAAGTGTGCTGAGTTACCCTGGGTGGGATCCTGGAACAAGAGGACTTCAAGGAACATCTAAGTGCCACCCCGCAGTCTCTTCACTGTAACAAAATGGGATCATCAATAGGAAGGTTGATTTTGGTCTTAGGTCTGATGGTTCCTATCTGTGATCAGCTGACCTTGTTGCTCCTAGAGCTGTGTTGAGGGTGGATGGCATGCAGGAGGCACACAGTGGGGTGACTGTATGGCCAGGAAGCAAATGAGAGAAAGGAAGGGGTCAGGATCCCCAATAGAAGACTGTGCTAGGTCACACCTCTTAGAGGAGTCACCTTCTCTAGCCCCCATAAGAATCAAGCTGGGGACCAAGCCTTTAATACACTGGCTTTGGGGGAAACCCAGATGCAGGTACATGCTAAGCAGGCCTGCTTGGAAGATGGACTTTTACTAATCAGTGCATCTGTCGCAGGATGGTAAGAATGGAAATGGTGTGGGACACATGCAAACTCTCTGGAAACCTCTCACATTTCCTCCAAACCTAGAATTGTTCTAAAAATAAAATTATTTAAAATAAGTAAGTGATAATGCAGGTGATACGAACCAAGATGTTTGTGGTCTCTTTTTTGAGGTGGGGTCTTACTATGCAACCCTCACTGTCTGGAACTCAGATGCAGACCAGAGGTGTCTCATCTTAGTCCTTCTGCCTCTGTCTCCCATGTGCTGGGGTGACAGATATATACCGAGTCATGTGAACATTCAACTTCTCAAGTGTGGGCCCAATTAACATCTTTTCTTTTCTTTCTTTTTTTCTTTCTTTTTTCTTTTTCTTTTTCTTTTTTTTTTTCTTTTTTTTTTCTTTTTGTTGTTGTTGTTGTTGAGACAGGGTTTCTCTGTGTAGCATTGTGCCTTTCCTGGAACTCACTTTGTAGACCAGGCTGGTCTCGAACTCACAGAGATTCGCCTGCCTCTGCCTCTGGAATGCTGGGATTAAAGGCGTGCGCC
The DNA here is from genome assembly GCF_949786415.1 of Peromyscus eremicus. NCBI lineage: Eukaryota > Metazoa > Chordata > Mammalia > Rodentia > Cricetidae > Peromyscus > Peromyscus eremicus. Next base: position 143,572,971 of record NC_081419.1, on the reverse strand, counting down.
ACCACTGCCCGTCATGCTCTTTCTTTATAGAGTCCCCAGTCTCAAGTATTTCATGACAGAAACGAATAAACAAACAAAAAAAACCCCAGACTCATACGTACACCATAAGCCACACCCACAGGAACATGGATAACATGACCTTGAACTTGTGAGCTAGCCAGTGGGAATGTGCAGGGATTTCATTTTAATCCAGGGACTCAGGCTTTCCTGACTCATGGCTTCCTCCCTGTCCTACCACTCGCTGATTACTTTCTCTAAGTGGATTTCCTTTTTTTTTTTTTTAAAGATGTGTGTGTGTGTGTGTGTGTGTGTGTGTGTGTGTGCGCGCGCGCGCGTGCGCACATGTGTATGGAGGCCAGAAGAGGGCCTCTGGTGTCCTCTATCACTTGCTGTATATTCCTCCAGGGGAGGCAGGGGCTCCCCTGAGGCTTGTGTTTACTTTTGCCTAGGAAGAATCCCTAGCGATCCTCCTGTCTCTGTCCACCTTGGAGTCAGGGTTACAAGTGTGGATGGGATGCTTGTCTTGTTAAGTGGGTGTTGGGATCAGAATTCTGGTCTTCTGGACTGCACAGGAAATGCTCTTAGGCGTGGAGCCACCTCTCCAGTCCCTGAATTTACTTCTTAGCTTAAATGTTAAAAGACCGAATCCCACAGCACTGCAATAATCACAAGGCCGTTTCAGCTGCTGAGCACGGAAGGGTGAGTTTTCCATATTGGGAGCCAATGTCACTTAATTATCCTCAGTAATGAATAACAGGACTCTAACCCGAGCAGCACGCACTATTCAGCCTCTCGCACTCATTAAATGCCCAGTAAATAAACAGCCCAGGGAAGAAGCTAAAGCTGCCCACTGAATGCCAGTCACAGCTGAGCTTAGACCTGCCCTATACATGCCAGAAAACTTAACACTTTCCTTCCTGCCTCCTCTGCTGCTAGGGTGGTCATGTGACCCTGTTTCCTCCAACAAAACTTGGGGAAGGGTCCTTCCCTGGTGAGCAAACCCTGGCTCTGTCGTTCTTTTTCCTACAATGGCTGTGTGATCGTACTGTCATGCAGCAAGCAGTGACCGTATGTGGTGGGGAAGGCATCCTCAAGTCACGAGGAAAGTAATTGACTTTAAAGGAGGGGAGATCATCCTCCACCAGGTGGGTGGGCCTTGCCCAATCAGCCGAAGGCTCTAAGACAAAATTGAGGCATCTCTTAAGGAAAAAGAAATTCTGCCTGGAGATGCAAACTTCTGCTCCTGCCTCTGAGTTTCTGGGATGCTGGCCTGATCTACAGATTTCAGTTTTGTTTGGCTGCAACCAAAATGTGTACACATAAGTACTTCCCCCCTCCTTTAGAAATGAGACAGACAGACCTACAAAGCCCACTTCTTTTCTCATCCCTTCTCTTCCTTCCTCTCGCCCTCCTTCTGTCCTTCTTCCTTTCCCTCCCTTTCTATTCCCTCCTTCCTTGAGTGCATATGTGTGCGTGTACAGGTACATTTATGTGTGTATGCATGTGGAAGACAGAGGACAACCTTGGATGTCCTTGGCCACTTACTTTGTCTTGTCTTGAGGTAGGCTGTCCCTGTCTCAAAGCTTGATCATTAGGTTAGGCTGAGTGGCCAGTGCACCTCAGCAAGCAGCCTTCCTGTGTCTGTGTCTCCAGTATGGAGGTTACAAGTGCATGCAGCAAGGCACAGCTTATAGTTTTACGTGGCTTCTGAAGACCAAACTCTAGTTCTTGACCTTGCAAGGAAGACAGTTAAGCCCTCTCCCCAGGCCTGACTGATGACACTCTTCTTCCTCTTGCAAAGTAGATATGAGGGACAAAGGTACATCTGCCATCACACTACCACAGCATGACAAATGGGAGGAGCAGGCATCAGTGTGAAGGCCGATGGAAGAGCAAGGGATGGGGAAACAGGGGTCTGTGAAGTCCCCACTTTGGAAGCCACCAGCTCCATGGTGTACCTTGAGGCCTCCTCCTGTGCGTGATGTCTGATGACAAACAGGAAGCACTGTGGGCTGTTGGTGTTTGCACTGAGGGTGTTACGTAAGTGCACATCTTGAAAGGAGCAGCATGCTAGATCCGATAGAATACCATAATGCAAATCAAATGCTGACCAGATCTGATTTATCACGCATTTGGGAGTCTACATGTTTGCCTGTTGCCTCCCTGGGCTTCAGGCTTTCAAACAACCTGCTGGGAAAGACTAGAGTCAGCATCAGCATCCGTCTTATCTTGTGCAGCTTACCCCCCTGTGACAAAGTTGTCCCAGGTACAACCTTTCATTTCCTAGTGCAGGTTTCTCCTAAAACAAATGGGCTCTTCCACATGCTTGTCACCTGATGACAAAGTAGAAGCCTTCCCAATCCCCTTGCTTCCTCCACAGAACCCACTTTCCAAACCTAATGCTCACTGAAATGAGTTTTTTTTTTTTCAGTTGTTGAAAATATTACAGGAATTCAGGAATTAAGATCTCAATCCACGAATGTCCTATTTAGACTCCCATGGTAATTGTGAGTTCTTTTAGGTGACAAAGTGGGTCAACATCTGGGCTTAATGGAAGAGTTGTGTTTAATAAGACCCTAGTCTCAGTACTTCACTTTGCAGCTAAGATTTTGGCCAAAAGATAAGCAAGGCTGGGAGGTGATTTCCCTTTTCCATGCTGCTGGAGGGAAGTAATCAAAGCTTCCTCCATACTGCTCCCAGGGAAGAGGAGGCAGATCTAAAAGGGGAACCAGGGGCCGTTGTCCCTTGCCTTCTTAGACATCTGCTCCCATGTCAGTGCAGACCTTTCTCCTGCCCCTACCATCCTTTCAGAAGAGAAGGACAGAGATAATTTCCTCATGCAAAGGATATGGTAGGAGGTGATATCTCTGAGGTTCTCATTAGTCATGGTTAACGTTGCCAGCTGGGCAGATCCTAGAGTCACCTAGGAGACAAACCTCTGGATGTGTCTGTGAGGGATTATCTAGACTAATTAACTGAGGTTGGAAGACACTCTTGATCGTGTGTGGCAGCATCCCACAGGCTGGGGTCCTGGGCTGAAGTAAGAGGAGAAAGTGAGCTGAGCACCAGCATTCATCTTTCTCTGCTTCCTGACTGCATGGAATGTGACCATTCACTTCCTGACTATGGATACATGTGACCAGCTGCTTCCTGACTAGATGCAATGCAAACAGCTGCCTGCAGCTCCAGCCGTCATGCCTTCCTGGCTGTGAGGGGCTGCACACTGGACAGGGAACAAAATAAACCTGTTCTTCCTTACGTTGCTTTAGCCAGACGTTTCATCCATCAACGAGACAAGTAGCTTACCCGGGGCAGAAGCATCTTTTACAGCATCTCAACAAGGTCCTGATGAGTGCTTCTTCCCTCGGCTACACACTGGAGGTACAATCTGTGTAGCATATGTTGGAGATAGAGCGAGGGAAGCCCAGCCATGGAGTAAAGGGATGGGCTGGCCACCCAAGTTCCTTCCATTGGGTGTTTCTTTTTCCCTTTCCAAAATATGCTCTGGGTCATGGTCCTTCAAGGGTTTTGAAAGGTGTTTGAAGTCAGCCACCCAGGCTCTTGCTGTAAATACTCAATTCTATCAACTGGTCTCTGTTTGTTTCTCCCCAGGAGCAAGAGACTAAGTACTCTCCAGGAAGGTTAACTGGACTTGAAAAACACAGTATTTGTTCAATCAACACAGACGCATGAGGCTTTGTTCTAGAACTTGGGGACTCAATGTGGGTAGGTAAGTGACATGCTTGACTTCCCGATGCTTACAATGGAGTGAAGTCAGACGCCTTTGTGCAGACTCCAGCTCTGAGAAGGAACCTGGGTGAGAATCACCCATGCATGTGCAGCTAACTCAGGAGTGGCCAGACTGCAAAGGTTTGCACGTCAGTTCCCCCAAAGGCAAAAGCCACTGCTTTGAGGTACACTGAACAAACCATGCCTCTGTGTCACACGGCAGAGTGGGAGGGTCCCTGGGAGTTTGAGGCCAGTTTAGACTACATAGTGAGTTTCAGACCAGCCTGGGCTACTGAGAGAGACTTCATTTCATAACCACACAAGCCTAACAACATTATTGATATTATCTACCAGCTGTATTTATAAACCCAAACACCTATACCCTCCGCCAGCCTCACTCAATGCAAACATTACACCTTGAAGCCAGGTGCCCTCGGTAACCCTGTCTGGAGGGAAAGGCTCTACATGATGCCAGCCCTGACATCTTTCTCCTCTGAAGTTGAGGTCTGAGAGCCTTGTCTTACACCAGCTGTTTCACACAGAGCCCTGTCTCCTGTGGTAGTGGTGGGGAGGTTTTGTCTTATAGCAGATGTTTCACACTGAGCCCTGTCTCCTCTGGCAGTGGGGAGGCTGGCAAAGGAGCCCTCTGTGCTTCACATGGAGCCAGACAGTGGTCAGACTTTTGAATAAATGGACATTACGTCTCTCATCATCTGCTTTGGGGGCTGAGACATTCTAGAACTTATCAGTGATCGGTCATCTAACTCCCCAGCATCCTTCCCAAGGTTCTTTAAATGTGCAGATGTTGATGTTCTGAAGGAAGAATAAAGAGACTGAAAGGGGCTGGATAACAAATAACCAATATTTTAGGCCATCTGGGCCTTGGACCTAACCATCCTACTACACCACTGTTACGCAGTAGGCAATATGGAAACAGACCTGGTCTAGCTCTATTCTAATAAAGCTTTATTTAAAACACAGGTAGATGTCTAGTTTTTTCCAGAGAGTCCCGGTTTGTCAACTTTTATCTGTAATTTGTGCACTAACCATTAACATGTACTTGGGTTGGGGGATATAGCTCAGGTGGTAGAGTGCTTGTCTCGCATGCCTGAAGCCCTGGGTTCAATCCCCAGCATCGCATAAAATGAGGGTGGTGATTCATGCCTGTAAAGGCATTTTGGAGATAGGGGTAGGAATCTCAGTGGTTCAAGGTCGTCCCTTCTTCATAGTAAGTTCAAGACCAGCCTGGGCTATATGAGATCCTGCCTCAAACAAAACATAAATAAATGTGTGCTAAAATGCTAGCAGTGTGCATTGATGTTGGGTTATCTACCTCTTCCCCCTCTCCTGTGTCCACACCCCATTCTCTGCCTCTTAATTTCTCTGTAAACTTATTTTTCCCCAGTGGGCATTTATTACTGATTCTATTAAAAATAAAATCCTTGCTCTTTGGGGGTTTACTGTCCTTTTGTTTTCAGAACAGTCATGGAAGTGACCAAGCCCCCTCCTGACTGCTTCCCCCTTCCCTGAGCCCACTCTCTCCACAACAATCTAGATCCCACAGAGTGTTTGTGAGGAGCCCATGTGGGGATGACCTTCTCATTACTAATAGTCATGTGGTTATGGTGAGCAGTGCCAGGGAATGCCATAATCTTGAGACTAGAATTGATGGGATGATCAATGAGAGAGAGAGAGAGAGAGAGAGAGAGAGAGAGAGAGAGAGAGAGAGAGAGAGAAAGAGAGAGAGAGAGAGAGAGCGCCTAGACAAGAGAACCTTCCAGGAGATCACTTTGGCTGAAATGGTGTTCATTGTTTGGTCTCAGAGACCTAGACCTCTGGGCTGCCTAGTCACCCCACCCCTCCATCCTACTTTGCCCTATCTCTAGAGGACAAATTTTTTGTTTTAATTATTTTTGCCATTCACAGCATCCACACGGTGAAGGCACTTCCTTGAGCTTCTTTGTAAGGTGGAGCTGGAGTGCTAAGGCTTATACGGCTGGATTCCTGCCCCACGCCCAGAGCTAGACAAAACAGCCTCAGCAGACAGTTGCCTCTCCAGTTTTAAAGTTCAGCAGGGAAGGAGACAGAAGTTGAAGCTTCTTGGCAAGTGCCTTCATATAACAGGAAACATCCCTGTTTTCCGTGAAGCTTAAAACTCTTCGGATGAAAAGAGTCAGACCTCCGATTTATGGTACAAGCTGCCTTCCTCATAGAAACAGCGCTTGCCAGGGTGACATGTCCCTGGCTGAGGTTCTGAGACATCACATTTTATAGACACCATTAACCACAGTGTATTGATCTGCTGACTCACTAACCAGTCCCACCCCATCACTGGTGAGTACAGAATTTCTAAAGTATATGCCCGGCAGATGAGGGTCATTTTGAAAGCACAACATTTTCCTAATTGACAGCAAACATCCAGCTTCAAAATAATTGACAGTGACGTAAGAAGGAAGCAATAAGAAAGAAAAGCAGAAGGGAAACAAATATCCCAACGGTGTACATGGAACGGCTACTGTGGTTAATCATTCGCTTTAGATAGGAGCTTCCTGGCAGCCAAGGGTAAAAGGACCCGTGCCGCCTTCAACCTTTTAAATGATCGGAATAAAAAAATGTTAAATTGGAGATGAAAATTCCTCATCACAGAGAAATGATCAATTATAAATGGGTTATGAATGATCAGTCACTTAGCCAAGGCACAGATGTAGGGGAAAGCTCACTTTTTTTTTAATACTCTGGTGTGTAGCATTATTGCAAAAAGCTAAGTTATAGTCACTCTGTTACAGAAAAAGTCTGAGAAGGACACACTGCCAGCTATTTACAAGCAGTTGAGCATTTATATAAATTTCTCATAAGACATAGCATAGACAGAACATGTTAGGAGTTGCAGCTAATTCCTGGAAACCCCACGGTGTGAGCATGCTGATGCACTTGCTGGCCACAGTGGTCCCGGACACTGAGACAAGCACATTGCCTCCCTCACACTCTGGCCCCTTTTTAGAACCCTCCAGTTGCTCCACATTGCTTCCTGTTCACTGTGGAGTTCCGATCTCAGAATGACCTCCTTCCACTTGCTTTCAAGTCCCCAGGGTTGTGGCCTCAGTCTCTCTGTCCAGGTTCTCCATGGCCTAGGAGTGTTGGTCACTGATATACTTGGCAAACTGACCATTCTTCTCTGCCAGGGGTTGCAGTGGGCCAGGACTCCCTGGCCATCTTGTTTATGTTGGTTTCCATCCAAAGCCTCTGACCCTCTCATCTATTTTCTTTCTTTGAACTAGGTTCTAAGGTCTAACGCAAGGGGTTTCTCTGATAATCATTTAATGCTGATACTGCACACAGAAAACAATTAAAATCTCTCTGTGTGTGTGTGTGTGTACGAGTGTGGTGAAGGGGGTCTGTCTCAGCTGTTCTCCATTTTATTTTTGAGGCAGGGTCTCTCACTGAATCTGAAAGTTCACCAATGCAGCTAGACGGGTGGCCAGTGAGCCCTGGGGATTCTGCACTCACCACTTCTTCAGTGCTGGGGTTACAGACACGCACTTCCATGTCTGGCTTTTTTTTTTTTAATTGATTATTTTTATTTTTTTAAATGTGGGTGTTGGGGATCTGAACTCAGGTTCTCATGCTTGCGCAGGAAGCACTTTCCTGACTGAGACATCACCCAGCTCTCAGAGGGATCGTTCTAGGACATGCTTTCCTTTTTCCACCTTGTGAACTCTGCACACTCTTCAAGGCCCTGATTACACCTCAGCCCCTCTCTGTTGGCATCCGAACCTCTCTGCCTGAGTTAATTGTTTATTCTTCTCTGAGTGCTGCTCACTTTCCCGACCTGTGTTCTAGTTGGCTTACTCATTTGGTCATTGGTTTATAGACACTGGCTGGGTTCCGTGATGTGTCAGATCCTGTGCTCCTTAAGAAACAAAAACAAAAACATCAAAAAACAAGGTGACAGTCCCTGTCACCAGTCAGGCTTCAAACTGATGTCCTTCATTCCTGGCAGACTTCTCAGGGTTGGAAACATTGTCCACAGCATGCATCAGAGGGTCCACCTCGAAGAAGCTCTCCACTTTGTGGAACAGAAGGTAGGGTAACTGACTGCATAAGTACTTTGCTCCAGCACAAATGTGACTTATGCAAACGCAGTGCTCTTGACCAGTGTCTTCTCCCCTAGTTCGATGAAGGGCTTGTTATGTGAAAGAACATCTACATTGCTCCTCAGGCCTGGGATATGATTCACTCCAACAACCTCCTTGGAAAAACCCATGCATGTTGTGGAGATTTGAAGTCTCCCTGTGGGGCATGTGGCTGCTACACTCAAGGCCTGCATGCTACATCAAAGCGGACCTTGGAAAGTAATTTTCCCTCTTTCTAACTGACACTCAAACATCTTTAGTGTGAATCTGCTGCTGGGGTGGGAGACGGAAAAGAGGCTAGATGCTTCTTCTATGGGCCACTAACACCTTCCTCTAGTGCAGTGGTTCTCAACCTTCCTAACGCTGTGACCCTTTAATGCAATTCTCAGGCTGTGGTGACCTCAACCATAAAATTATTTTGTTGCTACTTCATAAATGTAATTTTGATACCTTTATAAATAACAATATAAATATCTGATATGCAGGATATCTGATATGTGACCCCACAGGGGTCATGACCTGCAGGTCCCTGATTCTGAGTGTGTCATGACGCTTCTGCTGCAGCCCACACAGACTGTTGTCTGTGGCCGGTGGAGGCCAATGTTGTCCTTACTTTTGACTGTGAGCTCTTTACGGCTTAAACACATTTAAAAGGACTCAACACCATCACCACTTTTCCAGGTGAACTTGGCCATTCTAATCCTTATCTTTGATTCTTTGGGCTCCAGGGAATAAGAGAAGGAAGACCCCCAACATCTTTTGTCCCAAACCAGGGGATTCAGTGTGGCTGGAACCTTTTCAAGATTGGGCCTTGGGCTCTTTTCATGCTGGGAAATTAGCCTGGAAAACGAGACATTGCTGCATTTGGGAATATCAGTGGCCTTTTCTTGGACCATTGCCTTTCACTAAACAGCACACTGCTTTCTGCCACTGTTATTAACCAAATAATGAGCTTCCGTTCTCAGGGGTATTGGCTTCCTGAGAGGCACCAACTTGAAACCGGCACTGAAGCCCGTACACTAAGGCTTTAATGGGGGGATTGCAGGCAGCTTATTGAAATGAGGTGTTATTTGAAAAAATCAAAAGAGCAGTTTAATTGCAGTGCTTGTATCTGGAGCCACTTTTCCTTGAATCTCGCATCCTGAGAAAGATAATGCAGGGCTGGGCAGACGACACCGTTGGTGAAGCCCTTGCCTTGCAAGCACATGGGCCTGAATTGGATCCCCAGAACCCAGGTAACAATGCCAAGCATGGTGGTTTGCTTGTGATCCCAGCCTCGAGGGAGTGGAGACCGCGGGGTCCCTGGGGCCTCTTTGGTCAGCTAGTCTAGTTTAATTGGTGAGTTCCAGACCAATAAGAGGCCTTTTCTCAAAAAGAGTGGATAGCATTCATGAGGATGACACCCAAGACTGTTCTCCACCCCCCCCACATTAAAAAGAATATAAAGTGCAAGAATGGGGATTAGCAAGCTTTTTCCATAAAGATCCAGACAGTAAACTGCTTTTCTCCCCTTTGGGGACCAAATGGCTTGCCACCCTGGTGTTAACACAAATGTCAGCATAGGAGAGTTAGTGGGCATGGTTTTGTTCCAACACAGAATCATGGAGGAACATGCAAGGTAGAGTTCAATTTTCACGTCTTGTGGAGTATTTAATTTGGATTAATTTTTTTCCTTTAAGCACTTTAGAATATGAAGCCATCCATAAGCCGTGAGTGCTGCGCAAATGGTGAGCACACAGACTCTGGTCTACATGCTGCTGACTCCTGGGACAGAGATCAGTTCAGAGCTGGCTCTGGGGCCAAAGAGACCTACAGTCATATCCTGGTTAGTGAGTGGCTCTTGGCAAGGCGGGCAACTGCTCGGTGTCTCCACCTCTCAATCAGGGCTAGTACAGTGTCTTTACCGTGCTTATCCTGGCAGTGATTGAAAGGGTGGACTTACTGTGCACAGAGAAATGCCCACCACATGGCAAGAACTCAATCGATGAATGTTTTTGACAAATATTTATGGAGCAGTCTTGGAGTGGGTGGTATTCCAGGCCCCAGGTGTCTCATGATTCCTGTTCAGTATTGAAATAGAGTGGAGCTGATGAGAGATGTTGCTGTTATTATTATCCATAATGTTTGGGAGTTATGAAAGAGAAGTGGACATTGTAAGTCATCAGATAGTATGGTGTGCTATTACTATGGAGTGTGTGTATGTGTGTGTGTGTGTGTGTGTTACCATAACACACATGTGGAGGTCAGAGGACAACTTGTGGAAGTTGGTTCTGTCCTTTTTGTTTTGGAAATTTTGATTGCACTGTGACACCCCAAAACTGTTAAAGAAAGTTTACCTTGAGTCAGGGGGCAGAGCTAGTGACAAGTTGACTGGAATTGGCCATAGAGAAGGCAGCAATTTGAATAGAGAAGAAGCATAGGAAGGAGAGGGTGAGGACTTGGGTTTGGCACTTCCTTTTAGTTTGGGGATGCCTGAAGAGACTCGTCTCTTGCTGGGTCTCTGACCAAAAAGCAACATCAGCTGGTTGCTTCTTGGCTTCTCTGATTTATCAGGTTTTCACCCCCACATCTGACTCCTCAGTCTTTGTGGGTAAATAGAATGTAGAGCCGTAGTTTAAATCTACATATGGTGGCGGTAGCAGAATCCGGCCACAGGCCCTCCAGGCCACGGCCTAAGTGGCTGGTAGGGCGACAGGGTGTTGACTGCCAGGCTGTAGGGTCTCAGACAATAATTAAAATATCAGTGGATTCATGTGCAGCTGCTAAGCCTTTTACCATGTGGGTAAAGCATCACCGTTTACCATGTCGGTCTTAAGACATCAGTCTTGGCCTAAGGTGCCTTTACCTGCTAAGTCACCTTGACTGCCCAAAAATATGTCATCTCTAAAGACAAAGTTAATTAACACCCCCTTTATGACTGCTGTGGAACAATCCTTTTCTACACTATGAATATGTATTATTCTCATTTGCTAATAAAAAGCTAATTGGCCAATAGCTGGGCAGGAAGAGATTGAGCCTGAGAGCCAGACTAGGAGAATTCTGAGAAGAGGAAGGGCGGAGTCAGAGAGTTGCCGGAAATCATGGAGAAACAAGATGAGAATGCCATACTGAGAAAAGGTACCAAGGCACATGGCTAAACAAGATAAGAATTTTGGGTTAATTTAAGTGTAAGAGTTAGCTAGAAACAATTCCAAGCTATTGACCGAGGATTTATAATTTATATTAAGCCTCTGAGTTAATTATTTGGGAATCAGCTGCCGGGTATTTGGGAACAGCAGGCGGGACAGAAAACTTGCATTTACATATGACAGTCTCCTGTCCTTCCACCCCCACACCCCGACAGAATGAGCCTGCTTCCCTGTGGAACGTTACACTGAAGTTGCTGCCAAGTTACCCACAAGACACAGTTTGCATATTCCTAGTTCACGGATCCTTTGACCTTCCAAAGCCGCGAAGAGTGTGGTCCCTAGTAGATGGGCCCCATCCCATTGAATGCCCCACATCTAGGAGTATATTCAACACAAATTGGAGTTGATAAGTTATTATAAAAAACCAAGAGGACACAGGATGGGAGGTACAGAGGAAGGAATGGATTTAGTGGGGGATTCATATAATCAAAATGCAACATATGAAATTCTTAAAGCATGAACAGTAATGTTTTAAAAAGAGCAAGTCACACCACCACTATGTGGTAGATAACAATGACAAGAATAATATGGTTGTTTAATTTGGCTGGGTGGGCAAATCACGCTTTTAAAACAGCACCCAGAGGCAAACCCAGCTACACAGGAAGTGCAGGAGGAGGTGATGTCTCCTGGAGATTGTATCTGACTCATCAGGTATTGAAGCAACCTTGATTCTTGACTGTGTGTCCGGAAGAGAAAATACAGATTTGGATCTGCTCCAAGGGAAAGATCTAATTGAAAGTGTAGACTTATTTTTCATCCTTTCCTAGAATAAAAGTGCCAATTACCAAATATATTCTGCTTTAAATTTTTTTAGTAGATTAATTTATTTTCTGTGTGTAATTATTCTTTTTCTGTGTGAATGTGTATGCACCACTTGCTTGGTGCCCAGAGAGGCCAGAAGATGGCATCAGATCTGAGTTACAGACTGTTGTGAGCTGCCATGTAGGTTCTGGGAATCAAACTCAGGACCTCTGCTGGAGCAGCCAGTGCTCTTAAGCTCTGAGCCATCTCTCCAGCCTGCCTCTAATTGTGCCTCTTAAGATGATAGTTAGTATAGCACAACTAATTAACACTTTCGTGTAGGAATAAAAACCATGACTCCTTCAAGTAGAGCTTGAGGATGGAGTGAAGGTTGTAGGTGTGAAGTTCTTCTCTTGTGTGTGTGTGAAAGCCCCTCCCATCTGGAGTGGATGCTTCTTCTCTTGAGAACCTCTCTGGCTTTGACATGACCAGTGCATGTGGCAACAATGGTACTGGGGATGTGGCACAGCTGGTAGAGTACCTGCTAGGCAAAGCCTGAAGACCTGAGTTCAGATCCTCAGCACATCTGTAAAAGCCATGTGTGGCTGTGTGCATCTGTAATCTGAGCACTGCAGGTGACGTGGAGACAAGAAAACCTCTGGAGCTCACTGGACAGCTTCTTCCAGGTTGAGCGAGAGAGCCTACCTCAAGAAAGAATGTGGAGAGCTATTGAGGAAGAACCCTGATGCTGTGGGATGGTCTGTATGTCAAATGTGTTGCTCTGATTGGTCAATAAATAAAACACTGATTGGCCAGTAGCCAGGCAGGAAGTATAGGCGGGACTAACAGAGAGGAGAATTGAGAGAACAGGAAGGCAGAGGGAGACACTGCCAGCCACCACCATGACAAGCAGAACGTGAAGATACTGGTAAGCCACAAGCCACGTGGCAAGGTATAGATTTATAGAAATGGATTAATTTAAGATGTAAGAACTAGATAGCTAGAAGCCTGAGCCATTAGACCAAACAGTTTAAATAATATAAGCGTCTGTGTGTTTATTTTATAAGTGGGGTGTCGGACTGCCGGGGCTTGGCGGGACCCGGAGAGAAAACTCTCCAGCTACACCCTGACATCAACATGTGGCCTTCACATACACAAATGTATTTATCTCCATGAATATTCATATACACCAGATCCACACCCACCCCCTACACACACAGCATGCCATACACACACATGCATGCACACACACACACACACACACACACACACACACATACACACTAGCAAAAGTGATATGGTGCCAGTTTTGGCACACCCTTTACAAGACTTAACATTGTGGACTTCTCTGTAAGGGAGCAAACACCACACTGTAGCAAAGCAAGGGGAGATGATGCACTGTGTCTAAGTGGAAGGAGAGAAACAGGCAGAAGAGCATTAAACCATCTGATACACATCTTCCTCAGCCTCCCAGTCCACTTGCAGCTAAGTGTAGCCAAGGGAACATCCTCAGGCTGTGCTCCATCAGACAGAACTGCCTAGAACCTGAAATCCCCAATCTGCAGAATCCTGGGGAATGATCATTGATTGCATCTACACTGCCAAGTTTTTAGTTGAGTGGTTACGCAGCCGTAGATTACCAAGAGGGGCTGGTTTTCGGCTACTGAACGGTCACTGTGTGGAGCCTCGTCGTAGACTAACTACCGAAATCAGACTCAGCCCCTTCTGCTCCCATGAGAGATCCCACTCTGGACCAAAGGCTCCATGTTTGTCCAATTTTAACGTGAGTGTCTCATAGCTCAGAACAGAATGAAATCCTACTTGTTGGAATGTCCTCAGTGGGTTTTAGAGAATACCCCTTTGCTTCCCTTCTTAGCAAGGCACAGCTCATTTTTGTCAATGAAGAAAGACTATGTGGGGACAGGAGGGATAGCTCAGTGGTTAAGAGCACATCCTTACAGTGGATCCAAGTTTGGTTCCAGCACCCCAGCGGCTCACAACTGCCTGTGAGTCCAGCTCTGTGGGGACCTGATTCTTGTAGCCCCTATGGGCACCTTCACTGATGTATGTTCACACATACACACACACACACACACAACAATAAAATGTTCTTAAAAAAGAACATGTTGAAAATAGGAAAACAGCTCTGGTTATTTAAAAGGTACCTGCTGTATGTCCTGTTATGTTAAACCATAACAACAAATTTAGGGTTGGAAAGATGGCTCAGAAGACAAAGTGCTTGCTATCGAACATGAGGATCTGAGTTCAGATCCCAGCACCTATGTAAAAAGCTAGATTTGGGTGGCCTGTGCCTGTCACTCCAGCACTGGGAGGGCAGAGGCAGACTTGCTGGCTAGCCCAATTGGTGAGCTCTAGACTGATCAGGAGTTTTAGTCTAAGGACATGGTGTAGAGTGACTAAGACACTCAGTGTCGACCTGTGTTCTCCACAAGCACATATGCGTTCACATACTTACCATACACACACACACACACACACAAGCACACACACACACACACACACACACACACTCATAAAAGATAAATAAAGGAGGCAGGAGTATTAGATACAGCAAGAATGCTAAAAGGTGACTTCAAAAGCTGGTCCCCACAATTTTAAAAGCATGGGGGCCCACAGCTCCTGTCAAATGAAGTCAGACAGCTTGGCTCACACTGTGGGGACCCCAAGGCAAGCACTACTTTGTAGTACAGAACAACCCAATACTTGATGTTCATGACGATGACCCCCGAGTCAGGAAGCAGAGATTAAATAATGTTTCTCAACCTCTATTTTAAAAGGCAAGGACCTGTGCAAGGAACACCCAGAAATATTGCCATGCCAAATGGCTAAAATAAATACGTGTGATGTGCGAGGCCTCAGCTTCAGTGACGTGGAGAGGCGCTGGCATGGAACAGTCGGCGTCAGATAAATGAGCCATTGCTCCCTCCGCAGAGAGACCTGCATGTGTTCCAAGCCTTGGCTAGCATGAAGCCTTCTACGAGATGAAAAACGAGCTTTACTTGTGTCTACATCTGAGCTTAAGTGCACTCTCTAAAACCTTGGGAATTTTTTGGACAGGTGTCTCCTTTCCAACAGCATAATATTTGGACATTGCATTTTAAATACGTGCAGATAAAATGATATTCCACGTTTGTATTTCACGTCTAACCAGATGGGATAACAGTAGTGTGGGCTGCAGAGAAACAATCCTTCATGGGTAGTGAACGGAGATAAAACCTCACCTCCTGGTAACCCTGAACAGAACTTGGTGGTTACAAGCTCTAGAATGAGTGCTTTATTACCTCGAATCTTTAGTGATTAGATATGCACGGGCCAACATCTGCTGTCTTGTTTCCATACAAGCTAGCAGTATTTTCCTTTTTCAAAAGCTAGGATTTGGAAGACAATAGAAACCGACTTTGCCACCTGCAGGTCCTTAAGAGCTTGGAAAGATGGGCTCGTTGGCAGAATCCAGCTGCCCAGCTGTTACATCTCATCTACACGGTGTTTGAGAAGCATCCAGATTTGACTTCTTCTAGAGGGAAGGAATGACTGTTCACCATGTCTCCCTCTTCCAGAACATTCTCTGTTGCCTTCTCTCATTGTTACATCCTGCTTTGCTCCTCCAGTTCCTGAGAATTTGATACTAGACTTAGAGTCTTAATTCTTTCATGTGTGTCTGTGCATGCCCTTCTGTGCTGATATGCACAAATGTGTGTGTGTGTGTGTGTGTGTGTGTGTGTGTGTGTGTGTCTGTTTGTCTGTGTGCATGCGGAGTCCAAAGGACAACCTTAGGGGTCATTCTTTAGGTGCTGGCCACCTTGTTTCTTGTGATAGGTCTCTCGTTTATCCTGGGCCTCACAGATTTGACTGGACTAGTTGGCCAGTGAGCCTCAGGAGTTCTGGCTTTGCCTCCCCACTGCCGCACCCCCACACCTGGCTTTTACAGCTTGGGTTCTGGAGATTGAGCTTGGGTCCCTGTGCTGGCAAGACAAGCACTTTGTCAACTTAGCCTCCCTCAGCCCGGATTTCTAACCGCTTTAGGACATGAAGGACAAGAGGGTAGACACTGGCATGGCGTATTTTGCATCATTTGGTGTAAGTGCTTGTTTTCAAAGGGTGGAGGTCCTGGTGGCCAATGTGCCCTAAACAGAGCAAGTCATCAACGCAAGTGAGACCGCCTCTGCAAGTGTCCATGATTCCCAGAATCTGAGTGTGTGGTGTGTTTGAGCCTCTGCAAGTGTCCATGATTCCCAGAATCTGAGTGTGTGGTGTGCTTGAGCCACACCACGCTCTCTCTTCCTATAGGCGGGAGGCATCCTACTGCCATCTCCACAGCTTACGCCCAGGCCTGGCTCTGGACTTGCCATTCCGGGGGAGTTGCATTTACTGTGTGGAGATGTTCAGTGCTCATGAAGATGGGAGTCACCTGCTAGAGGCAATGCCAACACAGACATGTGGCCGAACTCTGTGAAAGACACTGGACATGTATCTGGGGGTCTCATCAAGGAGTATATTCAAAGTCTGCAAAACAGCAGTCAGGGACATATGCAGCTCATTTGGTGCAGGGCTTGCCTAGCCTGCAAGGAGTCCTGAGTTCAAGCTGTTCACTTCATAAAACAGGCATGGAGTGCATGCCCATAACCACAGCACTTGGAGGTAGAGGTAGGAGAAGCAGATGTTCAAGGTCATCATCTTCCACAGAGTGAGTTCAAGGCCAGCCTGGGTCACACAAGACCTTGTATCAACAACAACATATGCAAAGTTTATTGTGCACCTTACTCTGTCCCAGGCTGAAGGCTGATGTGTCCCTTGTATTGTCCCACTCAACACTCACCAGCTGTGTAAGCACATTAACACCGTAGAAGGCTTTTGATGCACACCCTTCCTTTATTTTTATCCATCTGTATGCACTTCTGTCTGTCTGTGTGTCATGTACTGCAGTGTCCCCAGAGGCCAGAAGAAGGCATTGCCCCCCCGCCCCTCAACTGGCATTCCAGATGGTTGTGAGGCACCTGATATGGTGCTGGGAACGGAACTCTGGTCCTCTGCAAGAGCAGCAAGTCCTCTTAACTGCTGAACTATCGCTCCATTTCTGGATGCATACTTTTCAAAAACAGAAAGGAACTTGTCTAAAGGCCTGAAGGATGCTTTAACATTTTCCAATTATATTTGTTTATCATACAAATTATATTAAGAAGGAATGGTTAGAATACTCAAATTCTGAATATAGCTCTTCCCCAAGCCTGGCCGAATGATTTTTGAACTTCAGTGTTTGTAAGAATTACAGTGCAAGGTGGTACGCAATACAATAACGCGCACACACTGCATTTTACACATGGTTTAAAGCAGCAGTTCTCAATCCTTAGGTTGCAATCCCTGGGGGTGTGTGTGTCGAACGACCCTTTCACAAGAGTCACCTAAGACCATCCTGCATATCAGATATTTATATAATGATTCATACCAGTAGCAAAATCACAGTTATGAAGTAGCTACAAAAATAATTTTATGTTTGGGGTCAGCACAACATGAGGAACTGTATTCAAGGGTCCCAGCAGGAGGCAGGTTGAGAACCACTGGCTCAGAGGATTTTTAATGGTGGCTCTGGCTTTGGGCAACTCTTCTGCTCAGAAGCCTGTATTTATGACATGCAGTTCTGCTCTGTGTTGTAATTCTCAACTCTAGCTTATCACAACATGAATGTTGCTTCAAAATGTGTCATCCTAGCAAAATTACACACGCATATTTTAGCATACAGACTCTCATATCCTTCCCCCAGACTTTGTGTTCTTGGACAGTCGTAGATGAGATGTGTAACTTGATTTTATTTATTTAGGCAGAATTGGAAGCCAATGACCCAGGACAAGTACTTTCACTGATTAGGACTCAGTTTCCCTGTGGGAAACTTGCCTGGATGAGAGAGTCTCGGCTAATGTCCAGCCTTGAAGTAAGCTTAGATATGTCACTATTCTGATTATGGTTTATCTGTTACAGGGCAGTGAATTTCCCTATACCTAGGGTCCGCTTTGAACACCATATTTAGCATTTCAGGGTTGTGATGCACATTCTAGCATTCTACACAGGCCTTCAAGCTCAGGGATTCCCAATGCAGTCCAGGTTGGTCCGTGGCCAGCACAGTGCTGCAGGTTTACTGGAAGCTTCAGCTGACTCCCTACTGCCCTGGGACTCAGGCTCTGACTTCTTACTGGTTGCTGGCGAGTGACTGCCCTCAGCTCCCAGAGACCACCTAGGACCACACCACCACCACCATGTGGGTATCCCGAACCCCATCATTCACTTCCAAAGCCAGCAAGAGAAAGTCTCCCAAAAGATGGAGATGGCAGCCCTGTATATTGTGGCCATTGAAGGGACTCCCTTCACCTCTGGCACAGTCTTTTGATTAAACAAGTTATAAGCCAGGCATGAGGGTGCACACCTGTAACACCAGCACTCTGGAGGCTGAGGCAGGGGAAATCACCTGGTTGTGGCCAGCCTAAGCTACATGAGCCCACCCTGTGTCTCAGTGTTCTTTAGTTACTTGTTTTTAAAACATTCTGGGTGGAGAAAAAAAAATCCCAAGATGTGTAAATTCTCTTCTGTTATTGCTGTGACCAAATACCTCACAAGAAGCGATTTAGGGAGGAAGGATTAATTTTGGCTTGTGGTCTCAGGGGATCCAGTCCATCTTGGTGAGGAGGGCCTTGCAGAGTTCACAGACAAGGAAGAGGACTGGAAACAGGGTTGGCTGGAAACCCTCAAATCCCACCCTCAGCACAGACTTCCTCCAACAAGGTTTCACCTCCTAAAAGTTGCACAACTTCCCCAAACAGCCCCAGCAGATGGGACTGAGATTTGAAACACGCGGGGCATTTGACGTCTAGTCACAGCTGGGAGGTGTTGAGGCGGATGAAGGGCGGTAGTTTCGTCTCAGGGTCCCCTAGTGTCTGTCATTTGCTAACACCCATGGGAAAGGTGCTGCCAGCATTTTCCATGTCCCCATGAGCCATCCCCACGTTTGTCCCCTGAGTTTAAGGATTAATGTCTCACAGAGGATAATTGGTGGGTCTACAAACTCCAAATAATGACAAAACTGTCGTCTGGATGAGAAGAATCCGGGTCAGGGGGGCCCACAGTCTGCCAGTCCTCAAATGGCTTTGAGTAAGAGGACTGGCAGAGCAGCTCAGATCTCACAGGACGAGACAGGACTGACCCAGGCAGGGACACCAGCTCACAGCGCTGCTCTACCTGCTGGTGAACAACCACGGCTCTTTCCTCCTCAGAGCCTGAATGGTGTCAGCCTTTTGGCCCTGAGTTCTCTGCCACTGTTCAAACCACGCTCCTTTCCCCCCTCCCACTCAATGTGAGATACTTGGAAAACGACAGTAATAAACATTAACCCCCAACCCCAAAGCCTTCCCAGCAGCTCAGAGGGGAGACTCAGTTTTAACCTTGCCCACAATGTGCTAGAGTTTAACTGGAGTCACGTGGCTCATTCAGATAATGGGTTGTTTTCTAAGAAAAACACAGAAATGTCCAACACCAACTTGACATAATAAAGGAGAATAAAATAGTCATTATGAATAAAATATGTGGGCAGAAAAAAATGTATAAATGATCGGAGCCTGCTGACACAGTAAAGCCTTTTTAACTGCCTTCCAGGCAAAACACATATTTTTCAAACCCCTAAGTTCTATATATATATTTTAAAAAGCCTCCCCTGGTGACCCAGGGCAGTTCAGCATGCCTGTGACATGGATCATTCTGAAATGTCGCTGGCCTTTTGCTGTTTGCAACATCAATTTCCCCAAGTCCTCAGCTGGTTTTTTGCCTTCATATGCACACACACACACACACACACACACACACACACACACACACACACACACACACATATGCTGGCACATCACTGTTGAGACTCCGCGCTCTCCCTACTCCATCTAGCAGTTGACATCTGCTTTCAACGAACCGGATTATGCCACCAGTCATGGGAGCCACTTCCTGTTTGATCTCTGCTGGTGAACAAGACTCAAAACCCACATTTTCCTGAACTTATCCTTTATAGGTCAAAGAAAAAAGACAGAAAGTACAAAAAGAGCGAAAAGCTGCCTATGACCTATCTTCCCAGAGAACCTGTGTAACCTTCTAAAGGGGACATGGCACTCACGCTCGGCTCACAAGCCCCTTTATTCTCCTTTCCCACTTGCTAAGTATTTTCTGTGGACCAGATACTTCCTTTGGCTCTTGGAAATACGCTGCTTCTGCCTTCAAGACCCCAACTTGGTTTGTGTGTGGACTGTGTTAGAAATGAACATTGTAGGCTCACTCTCGAGCCATCCCCACCTCTCTCCTCATGCCTGTGGTCCAGCCTCAGCCTCTCGGATGCTGGGAAGATAAGTAGTTGCTGGGCTGGCTTTATTCCCCTCTTCATCCAGTGGCACCTTCAGCCACTTCCAGAAAGACTTGTCAGACCCTTTCGAGGGCCACGTGGCGTATGACCCCAAGGCAGTACAGTTCAAACGTGTTTGTACTTTGGACTTATGGGCCTTTAAAACTCTCCCAGGCTCAGAAATCGAATATCCTGAGGAACTCTACACGTTTCTAGTTTGATCTTGGCTAGGGGTGGGTGGGAACACATGTAAAACCACTGGCCTTCATACACACCATTTAGGTTATCTTTTGCAGACAAGAAAAGCTAAAAGAACTCAGCAAATGAACGGAAACAACCTCCCAAACTCTCCCACAATCAGGGCCACTCTTAGAAATTCTACCTTAATTGGGCACAGCTTTCCAGTATTTAAAGTGCTTCCTGGGTAATACCCAGCAAGGCTGAGAAACCTCCTGCAGGCAATTGACCATCAGTGGTCTGGAGACGGGGACCGGGGGACATGGAACCCCTTTGTGAAGGGTCAGAACAGCTGCTGTTACTTTGATGCATGAGCCCCTTAAACCTACCCAAGTCAGCTGCTGGGAGATGGCCTTGCAGAATTGCCTGTTGCTCTACAGTGGGACTGCTCAGCCCTTTGTGTGTGGATACAGGAGAGCTAGAAAGGACAGAAGGGAAGGGAGGGGAAGCGGTGAGAGTTCTCCTACCCAGGGGCAGTTGAGGAGTCAGGACACAGCCAGCGTGGGACACGAGCCATCAGCTGGCAGTCCCACGTTGCTTTTGCCCGGGATATCTTGGGTAAGTCATTAGACAGCATGCAGTCTCACTTTGCTCATTTCGAGTTAGTTTGTTTCTGGAACTTCTCTGCTTTTCTTCTTAGCCTTCTTAGTCCCATGTCCTAAGAAACACCTTGGGTGGGGTAACCCAAGATGGTTGTTCGCACTACACCTTGGCTGTAGGCGATCACACCTGCTTCTCAGATGTGGTAGTGAGGGGAACTGTCTACATGCAATGCTCACTGCTTGGGAGTGGGCAAGTGTTCACTGAATGACAGCTATTATGACCCATTTTTTTTCTTGCTGTTTCACAGGGTAGGCACCCAATAAATATGAATAAGACCAGTGCTCATTTGAGCTTTCAATTTCATTACCCAAATTAGAAAGCATCTCCTTTGTTAATTACGGGGGTGCATTTCCCAACTGTTTAATGGCATTTTGTTCCATTGCTGCTTTGTGAATCTTGGCTGCCAATGGCAAGTTCTTCATGATGGCAAATCATCTAAATATTTAGCTGTTTTTTTTTCCTTCCCAAAGCTCCATGGCTTTGTGTTGCTGATGAGTGCAGAGACCCAGACACAAAACCCCAACCCTCCCAATCTAGACACGCCACTCCCTTCTTTCTCAGGCATAGTTGATGATTCTAGAGCTGGGGTTGACTCTATCACTCCCATCCCTGCTACACCTGCTCTGTCTACCCAAGGAGTCAAAACAAAAAGCAGAAGACTCATTTTCTATTCTTCTACACATGGTCCAGGGCACAGCTTTGCCAGATAGGATGCTTATGGGACTCTGCAGAGGGTAGGGGTAGTCCAAGGAGGCATTGGCTCTTCTGGGGACATGACCAGCTGAGCCTGGCTGATCTCTCTCTGCTCTTGTCTGGGGGTACAGTTCTGAAGATCACAGAGAAGGGTCCGAGCTGTGACTATGGAGGGGAATGCTCGAGAATCACTGAGGGACCCTCAATTGGCTAAGTGTTAGAACTTCTAAGTGAGACATGTAATTCCTGCTACCTGAGCCTCATGGCTGCTGACTTCTGGTTATTTGCAACCTGATACATTTTATATTGTACATCTGTGGTGCCAGTGAGGACCCGGTCCTGGAAATGAGCCCCTTCAAGAGGAGACCTTCATGCAGTGCAGGCCCTGGTGGCTAACTGTAGCTGGAGCTCACACTTAGGGAAGCGGTGAGTGGGAACTCAGGATCGCTTGATATTCGGGAAAGGGGGCACGTCTCAGGTGCTGGGCCATTCTCTTCTGGCTGGAACAGCTTGTGCAGAATCCCCAGCGTGGGCACCACCCTGTGCAGAAAGCTGATTGCTCATGTTACCAGGAGAAAAGGAATGAGAGAAAGCATGTCTTGGCTAACATCGGAACCCTGTGGCTCCACTTGGCAGACTCCAGACTCCCATCCTTTCCTTTTTCCTCACTCAGATTGTGGGGATAGGTAAGAGTGAGGTTCAGGGAGTATCTTATTTTACTTATTGTATGTGTGTTTTGCCTAAATGTGTCTGTTCACCTCATCATGTGCCTTGCCCTTGGAGTCCAGAAGAGGGCGTCAGGGTACTGGATCTATAGATGGTTGTGAGCCACTCTGTATGTGCTGGGAGTGGAACCTGGGTCCTTGGCAAGAGCAGCCAGTGCTCTTAACCACTGAACCACCTCTGCAGTGCCCGAGGATATCCTTAAAAACTCATTCCCAGATCTTTGCTGTTTGAGTAAGTTGAGGGCTGAATTTAGGTTTGGGGCAAAGAATCCAGTAGTTTATCTAGTTAAGAGAGAGGGAAAATTTCCATTCCCATCTTGTTTTGTCTTTCCAAGGGGCAATGAGATGGCCAGGGAGGGCGACAGATTAGATGGAAGGTGGAGCAGGGAGCTGAGGGACCTCCACCTACATCACGTTGTAAAAACACTATGAACAGTTTAATGTCACAGTGCAAAAATAAGGCTATGTGCGCAGAAGACTCTAAAGTTGACTCCAGAGTCCCTCCATCTTTGCTTAGAGACTCAGGGTGAGTCTGCGCTGAGAGGCTGTACCTGGGGGGGGGGGCATGTTTACCTTATCTTAGGGAAGTGCTCAGCGCTGCTAAAGGGAGAGAGTGCGAGAGAGGAATGTTCTCTGGAGACAAAACGGCAGCAAACGTGTGCCAACCACACACTTCATGGCAAATCCTGCTCCAAATTCTTCTGAA
Organism: Peromyscus eremicus; assembly: GCF_949786415.1. Classification (NCBI taxonomy): domain Eukaryota; kingdom Metazoa; phylum Chordata; class Mammalia; order Rodentia; family Cricetidae; genus Peromyscus; species Peromyscus eremicus. The sequence continues at coordinate 143,549,830 of NC_081419.1, read as the reverse complement.
ACGTTCAGTTTATTTATCAGTCCCTAACTATCCCACAGAACAGGACACTCCCTCCTCCTCCCTCCACAGGTGGGGAACAAAGGAATAAAGAGGTTATCTATTACCCGAGATCTCACAGCAGGAAATTCTGAGCAGCAGCTTCTAGCTCTTGGTTCTCACCCATGATCCTTAAAGGCTTCAGTCACCTAGCCAAAGCCACTAAGAAAGAGTTTTTGCACAGCTCAGACTTGGCAGGATGGTGGCAGGTCTACAGATGGGAAGGGAATGTCAATAGCCTGAAAACAGTTCTTTCTTGCTTTTTTTTTTGTTGTTGTTTTTTGAGACAGGGTTTCTCTGTGTAGCTTTGTGCCTTTCCTAGAACTCACTCTGTAGCCCAGGCTGGCCTCGAACTCACAGAGATCTGCCTGACTCTGCCTCTCGAGTGCTGGAATTAAAGGCGTGCGCTACCACCGCCCGCCTTTTTTTTTTTTTTTTTTTTTTTTTTGTGTGTGTGTGTGTGTGTGCATATGTAGTGTCCTTGTGTGTATAGGTCTTTTAGTATGAGTGGGGGGGGGCGCACGGAGGTGGCACAGGTGTGCATGTGTTGAGGGGCAGGGTCGACAGGGACACCGAGTATCTGCCTCCTTTGCTTTCACTCATTTGCTGAGGCAGCGCCTCTGCTGAACCAGGAGCCTGCAGCTTTGGCTTTTGCCATAGCTAGTTTGCCTCACAGGATCCTTTGTCTCTGAATCCCCAGTACTGGGGTTACAGGCTACCCCACCTTTGCAAAAAATATAGGTGTTGCGATCTCCACTCCAGCAGGCACACTTGCTTAGCAAGCACTTATCTGTGGAGTCGTCTCCCCCTCCCCAACATTTTAAAGACTTAACAGCCTCACATAAGCACAGGCTGAAATACAACGAGATCTTTGTGAAAAATCCAGTTTGTTCAGGATTTGTTTAATTCACTTTCCAGTTTTGAACTACAACACACACCCAGTGTCCCCCAGAAGACAGGAGCCTTTCTGAGTGGGAAGATGGGTTATAGGGTTCCAGGGCAGGCGCAGTAGTTAAGAGAGCTTGCGGCTCTTGCAGAGGATCCAAGTTCAGTTCCCAGCAACCCCATAACGTGGTTCGCAACCACCTATTCCAGGGGATCCAATGCCCTGTTTTGATGTCTACAGATGAGTAGACACACACACACACACACACACACACACACACACACACACACACAAGTATCTTATTTTTTAAAAAGGATGAGTTATAAAGCAATATTTTTCGGACTGAAAAACACCTTCATTGATTAAGCAATTAAGTTTCCAGGAAGCAGACCATGCTCACTGCCTAAAAGTAATTTAAAAGTGGAAACTGCAAAGTGGGTGCCAAGCGGAGCTTCTTGTGATGATAAACACTGCTTCTCTCTGTGCTGTGCACAATTTTGAAATTGTCTCTTTCTACTTCTATATGTTTCTTAAAAGGGGGACACAGACAGGGGCAGGTTCCCACCCCTAACTAAGAAGCTATCTGCAACTGATAACCTCCACCCCACCCTGCCTTTCCCCACAAACAGAAATCAGTTTCCTACAGTGGAGTCATTGGGTGTATTAATCACACTCCAGGGCAGACCCCATGACCAACACAAAACACACTCTGTTTTTCCTTTTGTTTTGTTTTGACATTTTTGTCTTGTTGGTTTTTGTTTTATTTATTTGTTTATTATTTTTGAGTGAGAAAGAACAAATTTGGGTGGGTAGGGAGGTGGGGAAGATCTGGGAGGCGTTGGAGAAGGGGAGACACAATCAAATATAGTGTCTGAGAAACATTTTTAAAAGAGAAAATCTTCCTTCATCCTTCCTCTTTCTCCCTCCCTTCCTCCCTTCCTCCCTCCCTTCCTCCCTCCCTTCCTCTCTCCCTTCTTTCCTTCCTCCCTCCTTTCTTCCTCCTTCCTTCCTTCTTTGTGTTTTGCCTGCATGTGTGTCTGTGAACTACGTGCATGTCTGGTGCTCAGGATGTAGAAGAGGGCGTTGGATCTCCTGGGACTGGAGTTTACAGATGGTTGTGAGCTGCCATGTGGGTGCTGGGGACCAAACCAGGTTCTCTGGAAGAGTAGCCAGTGCTCTTAAGGGCTGAGTCACTTCTCCAGCCCTCTATTTCTATATTTTATTTTCGTTCATTATTTTGCTCTTTGAGACAAAGTCTCATGTAGCCCAGGCTGGACATTGATAGAATGTTGACTACAAATAGTTAAGAGTCCTTAAAATGGATTTTTAACCCTTTTGTCATGATGTAAATGCCTTCCAGCTGTCTTACAGATACCTACAAGCTTCTGGGAAAAGTTTTGCTATTGCATCATGAAATCTGGTCTGATGAAAACTAACAATCTCCAGAGCCCATTTCTGACCCCACCAATTTTTTGAGCATATTTTACAGATTCATTGTTACCCACCTGACCTCCAGGGAAATAGCAGATACCATGGCTTCTATACTCCTGATTTGTCATGCCATTTCCCCCAAGTTCCTGGAACACCACTGCTGCAACCTGCCTCCTCAGCTCCCTCAAGGAACGCTCTTGAGATCTCTCTGTTCCCCACTCCCCACTTCGCCCCTTGTCAGTTTGAAGTAGCCTCGAGAATTCAGTGCCCTTGTTCCCCCACTTGCTCCCATAACTCACCTCTTTTTATAATAATCAAAGTGGAGGAATGTTAATATTCTGGCCCACCCCTTGAAATCCCAACCCTTGGCACTGTCCTGCGTCCTGATATAAAAGCCTCATTCTAAGGAAAAAGTCCTCCCCTTCCCCACCCTCTGTGTCTCTCTCTCTCTTCCCTTCTCTCTCTTCTGCTTTTCTTCCCACGAGGTGTGCACCCCCCTCTCTTTCTCTCTCTTCTTCTCTCTCTTTCCTATCTTTCTCTTCATCTCTCTATTATAATAAACTCTCCACATGGATGCAGCATCTGGGTTGTGAATTACTGGCTGCTGCTGCCCAGCCCACTGTTCCATCTGCCCAGCATGTTTCCCTGCATGTACGGGATATCCTGGGGTGCCCCCCCCCCCCCCCCCCGTGCATAATTCATAACAGGCCATCCAACTCAGTATACAGCCCAGGCTGCCCTTGAAATCCTGCCTTCTTGCCTCTAGCTCCCAAGTATATAGATTAAAGGTATGTACCACTACATATAGTTTTGTCCCTGTGTGTGTTTTAAAAAAATTAATTTTTATTTATGTGTATGTGTGTATCTTCCATGTGAATGTTGGATCCCCTGAAGCTGGAGTTACAGGTGGTTGTGAGCCACCAAACATGGATGCCGGGAACTGAATTCAGGTCCTCTGCAAGAGCAGCAAGCACTCTTAACTGCCCAGCCATCTCTCCAGCCCCCTGTGCGTGTGTTTTTACACATTTAATTACTTGTCCAGTTGCCTGTGCTGTGTCTTTTGACTAATGAAACTGCAGCTGCGAATCTGAAGACTATTGTTTTAAAAGGTGAAACTGCAGCCGAGAATCTGAAGACTATTGTTTTATAAGGTACACGTGATTGGGAGGGCATAGGACCTAGAAACATCCGGGAGAGGTCCCACTTCTTACTTCGGGGAGCCGGTAGAAATTATCTCTGACCTCACAGCCTGTCTCTGGCAAGGGTGGGCGTGGCTCCATTGATTACTCTGCAGCTATTTTGAGTAATGAGATGGAGTTCCTGCACAGCAAGAGGTAGATTTTCATGTAAATTTTATGGAAATGAGTATTTATTAGTTGGCATCACGGAAGCCCACCGCTAAGGCTTACCACTCTTCCTGCAAGGTTCAGCTGGACTAAGGAAGGGGTTCTGCCAGGGTTTCCTTGCACATCTGGAGGAACTTCAGCTGCCCACTGTCTGCAGAACTGACACGGTCCTGAGGCATAATCCAGGGCAACATGAAGAAAGTTCCAGAAATACTGTTAATATCCACTACCCCACCAGCACTCCCACACCGCAGAGAGGCAGTCAGTAGTTGTTGAGGCCACGGAAAATTTATTTTCGATGATGGTGTTTGCTAAGACAGAAAGCATTCTGTCTCACACTTTTGAGTTCACCAGAGAATAAAATTTGATCATTACCGTGCTTGTCTGAAACTAGGTTAATAAAGGCAAGAGAAATCTCAAAACAATTTCTAGATTATTGTGGAGAATTTGTGGACCCCCTGCCTCCCCTGCTGTGTGTGTTTCTCGTCTCTCTCCCCTTTCTTGAGACAGGGTCTCATGCATCCCAGTCAACCTCAAACTCTTGAAGCAGTCGAGAATGCCACACTTCCCAGCCTCCCGCTCCCACTGTGTGCTCAGATTACAACTGTGCACCGCCCCCCCCCCCCCCCCCCCCCCCCCCCGGTTTATGCCGTGCTGGAGACCCAACTCGGGACTCCAAGCACGCTCTGAAAACCGCTTTACCGGCAGAACCTCATCCCTAGCCTGCCAGGGATCCCAGCCTGGCAAGCCCCATATAGCGTTGATTTTTTTTTTTTAACTCTCAACCCTTTCTGAACACTAAAGGAGCATGGACGCTGGGCCTCAGGCCTCAGTGCTGTGCTTTAGGCCCATGGCAATGTCCAAAGCTGAAGAAGTATGTGAACTCTGGCATTGCTGCTCACAGGAGGCCGAGTGGTATCTGGTCAGGAACACAGGAATGACACAGGGAACTCAAGAGCTGGCACCAGCGGCTCCCGGTGCAGCTTGCCAGCGTCAGTCACTATGGTATTGAACTCCCCGTGCCTCCCTGGGTACTCATTCCACCAGGGGATTTCCCCCCTTTCCTTTTCCAAGAGAGTTCTCAAAACTGATTTAAATATTATGATACGCTCATCTCTGAGTGCTAAGTGGGAGACGTATTCACGTTGGCTGGGAAACCTTTTAAATCTATACTTTCCTTCCCTCAAATGGTGCTGCCACTAAGGTGAATTTTCTCCTAATAGAAGGTTCCTTTAACACACACACACACACACACACACACACACACACACACACACACGCATACTGAAAGTTGGGACTGCAGGATGACTCTGTGCTTTTAGCAAGTTTAATGTTGCTAAGCAACTAAGTAACAATCCAAGGAGAAGCCAGTACCCATTGAAAGGAAATGCCTCTCTTGTGCAAAGACTTGTCTGCCCATCTTCAGGCAGCATAGTTTCCCTGTTGCTGTCTTGCTTCTGTTGCTCTGGACTGAAGCATGCTGCGTGGTTTGGCCTGGGGGATGGGCAGGGAGGAATAGCTGTTGGGAATATATGGCTGAGAGTTGTCATTAGCACTTGTTTCTTTCTTTCTTTTTTCCTTTTTGAGACAAGGTCTCACTCCATAGCCCAGACTGTGCTCCAACTCATGATCTTCCTGCACACCAGTACATAGCACTCAGAGAGGGACCTAGGTTCATACAGCCATTCAGAATGACAAACTTTGATCTGATTGATTTCTGGGTGGTTTTCTTTCTGTAGCACATTGTTCTTGAATTTATTTGATTTTTATCTTTCAAAAGTCACTCTGTGCAGCTCCCTCTAGCCTAGGACTAATGACACCAGGTACCACAGCTTCCCTCAGAAGGAGAAGGGAAGGAAGAGATAATCCTACCCCCTTTCCTCTTCCCCTTCTTCTCCATAGTGATGATGAGATTTCCCCAGTGGTGTCAGTGGTTAATCTCAGACGTGCACTTGATGATCTGTCCATGACATGGAATGATTCACGGAGCTTATCTGAGGCAAATCAGGTTCATGGTCTCATCCAAATCTTATTGACTTCTGCAGATGTCATCCATCTACAGGGAATAATCTTACATCTATGTAATTTTGGGGGAAATAGTGGTTTTATTTTATTATTTTAGTAAGTTTTTTTTTTTAAAGCTAGCATTCAAAGAATGATTCTGGTTATGATAGAAATGGGTCTCGTAATAGAAATCATATATTGTAATTCATGTCCCTCTCCCAGTATCTATGTGTTTGAGTTTGTTAATCTTAAATTTTAGATTAAAAAGCAAGCGAGAGGGCCTGGGAAGATGGCAGTGAGGACAAAGCTTGCCATGAAAGCTTGAAGGCCGGCTTCTCACGTGAAAATCTGGGTAGGTCTTGGAGAACAAGGAAAGAGATACCATGATAAAGAAAATACCATGGGAATAGGAAGGAGCAGAGTGCTAGAGAGGTCCCCAGAAATCCACAAAGATACCTCCACTGTAGACTACTGGCAATGGTTGAGAGAGTGCCTGAGCTGACCTACTCTGGTGATCAGATGGTCAAACACCCTAACTGTCATGATAGAACTCTCATCCAGCGACTGGTGGAAGCAGATGCAGAGATCCATGGCCAGACCCCAGGTAGAGCTCCAGGAGTCCAGTTGGCACGAGAGAGGAGGGATTATATGAGCAAGAGATATCGACACCATGATTGGAAAAAGCACAGGGACAAATAGCCAAACTAGCAGAAACACATGAACTATGAACCAATAGCTGAGGACCCCACATGGAACTGGACCAGGCCATCTGGATAAGTGAGACAGTTGATGAGACTGAACTGTTTAGGAGGCCCCCAGGCAGTGGGACCGGGACCTGTCCTCGGTGCATGAGCTGGCCTTATGGAACCTAGGGCCTATGCTGAGACTCTTTGCTCAGCCTTGGTGCAAGGAGGAGGGGACTGGACCTGCCTCAACTGAATCTACCAGGCTGGGCTGACTCCCCAGGGGAGACCTTGCCTTAGAGAAGGTGGGAATGGGGGGTGGGTTGGGGGGGGAAGGCTGGGGGTGGGAGGAGGGAGGACAGGGGAATCCGTGGCTGATATGTAAAATTAAATTATTATAAAATAAAAATATTTATAAAAAAAAATCTGGGTAGGGCAGGGAATGCCTTTAATCCCAGTTCTGGAGAGGTGAAGCCAGCCGACAGGATTCCCGGGCCCACTGGCCAGCTAGTCTAGTGAAATAGCAAGCTCCAGGTTCATTGAGAGACCTGCCACAAAAAAGAAGGCAGGCGTGATTGAGGAGGACACTCAGTGTCAACCTCCGGCCTCCACACACACTTGTACCAGGTGTACACCTTCCCACAAAAATAAAGTGAGGGAGACAAAGCAGTCAGTCTGTCTTGTGAACATCAAGAGCCACCTCCCCCGAGGAGGAGTCTGAACAGCTGGCATCAGGATGGGAAAAGAGAAGGCAGTCGGGAACAAGATGTCCTGAGCAGTTTTATGATGCTCGTAACCTTAAAAGGCGTGCGTTGAGATGGAAGCGCCTCAGCCATGCAGCAGATCCGAGCTGGCCCTGGCAGGAAGCCCTCCAGAATGCCAGTTTGACATTTACAGTCATCCCCCACCGCCCCCGGCCCCCCCACCAATTGCAAAACAATGCCACCAACCCTAATGAAATGTGCGTGCCTGTGGGAAGTCACTAAAACAGGTAGTGGCGGCTCATGGGGGACTGCACTTGCGAAAATCTGAAAAAGCTGGCTTGGTCGCTGGAGAGAAAGAAACACTTTTTCGCAAGTGTCTTTGGCATGGCTTTGCGCAATGGCTCAGTTACAGCTGTCCTGTGCTGGCAGAGAAGGAACGAACAGCATGAGAGAGGCAAAGAGATAAACCCTGGGAGGGGAAAACATGCCCGGGGTTTCTTTTTCTTCCTTATTGTGCTGTTTAAGACAAAGTTTTAAGGAGTAGAACTACACAATCATGCTGGGGAACGTGCCATCCTGTGATGGGCTCTATGTCATATTTAGGAAAGAGTGTTCCCTGGAATCTGAGAATGATGCTCGTGTCCAAATGAAGTGATCAAATACAAAACTTCAAACTGCAGTCACCTCATTACACTCTCACACGTTTGCCAGCCAGTGCGGACATGTGGCCAAAATTCAGATTCTAGGATTGTGAGCTGCCTGGCTGAGCTGTGGTAAAGGCTGATGGATGCTTCTCAGGTGGGGTCTCTACTTCGTACGGTGAGAGCGCATTGGCTCATTATTTAGCAACTGGGAGAATTAAGAAAGCGAAATTGAGCTGGGATGAGGTGGAGAAGAATTGGTTAGACCAAGTACCTCCACTCCGCCCAAAAAAAGCTGACTACAACAGAGTGAGTAAATAAATTGAAAGAGCAGTTACACTTGTGCTGAAAAATAAAAATAACAGACATTTAAAAATGAGAGACACAAAGGAGAAACCCATTAACCCATTTTATAATAAAATACATATTTTTTTTTAAAAGGAAAACAAGCTCACACTAATGAAACGGTGAGCTGATGTGACATTCTAACTTAAGGCGAAATAGCAGTTCACATTATTTTACATAAATCTTTGGGGCAGGGGACATCAGTGATCTGATTAATTATCCAATTAGCGGCTTCAGTTCTTACTTGATCTCGTTAGTGTGACTGGTTTGTCCAAACAAGCTGGCTCTCTCATAAGCTGGGTGTGGCTTCGGTTTTCTATGGGACAGATGGGATCCCAGGACCATCCATCATTTCCTCAGCTGGGGCTTTGCTCAGGAACAAGATGATTCCCAGGCTCCCACTGTCCCCTCCTGCCTGAGACCCTGTCAACACCGGGGTGTGTGTGTGTGTGTGTGTGTGTGTGTGTGTGTGTGTGTGTGTGTGTACAGCTTACAGATGTTTCAAGACAGAGTCTTACATATAGGACAACAAAATGACTACCACAAACCTTATGGGCTGGACAGGCTTGTGCCTCAATAGAGGTACTTTCTGCTTCTTGAGGGAAGTTCTCTGAGTTGAGACAAAGAGAGGGTGTGGATAGATACTTAGCCAAATCCTTTTTAAGGACTGAAATGTACTCTGAGGTTAGGAATGGGAAGAAGAGAAGGAGAAGGAAGAAAAAGGGAAGGGGTATGAGCTGGGTAGTTTTACATCAACTTGACACAAGCGTCATCTGAAAGGAGGGAACCTCAATTGAGAAAATGTCCCTGTAAGATCACGCTGTAGGCAAGCCTGTGGGCATTTTCTTAATTAGTGATTGATGGGAGAAGGCCCAGCCCACTGTGGGTGGTGCCATCCCTGGGCTGGTGGTTCTGGCTTCCATAAGAAAGCAGGCTGAGCAAGCCAGTAAGCAGCTCCCTTCCATGGCCTCTTCATCAGCTCCTGCCTCCAGGTTCTTGCCCTGCTTGAGTTCCTGTCCTGACTTCCTTTGATGACGAACAAAGATATGGAAGTGTAAGTGAAATAAACTCTTTACTCACCAACTTGATTTTTAGTCAAGGTGTTTCATCACAGCAATAGTAACCCTAACTAAGATGGGGGAAGAAAGAGAGAAAAGGAAGGGAGAGGGAGAGCAGAAAAAAAAAGATACCTCTATCTACCTATCTATCTATTTATTATCTATCTATCTATCTATCTATCTATCTATCTATCTATCTATCTATCTATCTGTCATCTGTCTATCTATCTATCTATCTATCTATCTATCTATCTATCTATTATCTATCTATCTATCTATCTATTATCTATCTATTATCTATCTATCTATCTGTCATCTGTCTATCTATCTATCTATCTATCTATCTATCTATCTATCTATCTGTCATCTGTCTATCTATCCATCTATCATCTATCTATCTATCTATCTATCTATCTATCTATCTATCTATCTATTATCTATCTATCTATCTGTCATCTATCTATCTATTATCTATCTATCTATTATCTATCTATCTATCTGTCATCTATCTATCTATCTATCTATCTATCTATCTATCTATCTATCTATCATCTATCTATCCATCTATCATCTATCTATCTATCTATCTATCTATCTATCTATCTATCTATCTATCCATCTATCTATCTATCTATCCCTACTTCTCTGTCCAGTGGTATTTTTCTTCTTATGGGACTTGGTACCTGGATGTGATCTTTCAAGGTTAACAAGATGCTCTCCATTCCTGGTCTTGCACCTCTCTACCCACCCCTCAGGATGTCCCGTTTTGCAGCCTTTAAGCTTTCTATTCTCAGGCCTCTTGAGTCCAGTTTAGCAATCCCCCTCATCACCCTTTTGTCTTAACATTGATTCCACTTCCTATTTCTCAAGCCAGCCAGGTTCTTTTTTGAGTGATAGTCTTGAGTCTTCTAGAACATACTCTCCCTGGATCTCTAAAGCCAAGCTTCCCAATTTATTTATGTCTCATCACAGAAAGGTCTGTGGAGTCCACCTCTTTGGAGTGGACTCAAAGATCCCAGACTTGCTTTGGGAATGGCATTTTCCTCTTTTACTTCACTTTCCCAGGGGACTGAGGAGATACTTGGTTAGTTAAGTACTTTCTGCACAAGCAGAGGACCCGAGTTCATTTCCCAGTGCCTACTGGGGGTGGTGGTGTGCACTTACAATCCCAGCACTAGGTAGACAGAGACTGCAAACTACCTGGAACTCACCAGCCAACCAGCCTAACTGGATCAGTGAGCTCCAGGTCAGTGAGGGACCCTGTCTGTGTATATGCATACAGAGGCATGTGCATCTTACATGTGAACACATGAAGATGGATACACAACATACACACACACCACCACCACCACCACCACCACCACCACCACCACCACCACCACTAACAACAACAATAAGAAACAGACTCCAAGGTCCATTTCGGCGTGGAGTCTCCTGGCCTTCAGAAATTTCCATACTTAGTTTTGTCTCAACCATTTTCTTTGGGAGAAAATAGCCAAAGCTAGTCTAAAAACCTAACGTGACTTTGTAAAATGTTCGGTCTCTTGGGACAGGGAAAATGCATGGGATGCATTCCTTGGTTTGTTATCTCCCTAACCTTAGCCTTGGACTGAACGTATGAAGGAGTTTCTAGGAAGATGGTTTTGACCTGAGACTAGGGAAGAACAGAACAGACTTCAGTAATGATAAAGGACAAAGATATTTCCAGCTTGTATTTTAAGAGAAATGAAAAGGTCATGGGAGTGAGCTGCTGAGAGGAGACATTCCTGGAAGGGCTAGCACAGCTGCACCAACCAGCTGTTTTCAGTGTTCTCCCCGCTCATCTCCACCACACTGATGGATGTGGGTGATAAGGATGCCATGCTTGCTGAGCCCTCACATCCAGGAAAGCTGCACCTTGGGGAGCACGCTAAGGGATAGGCTACGATCTTGCTAGCAAGACTCACAGCACCTGAGCCCTGTAATCACACAGTGTGCTGCTGCCAGACTGACCATCCTCAAGTCAGGAGGTGGCCAGCTCAGCACCAGGAGGGCCTGACTCAAGTTGCAAATTCCCCCAAGAGACATCAATTTCTGGACTTCAGAGGAGACAAAACACCCAGAGCTCAATCTGAAATATTTATGAAGAAAGCATACCATTTTTTAAAAAATTGGAGATGGAACATCCAGATAATGAGAGCTCAGGCTGAGAGGAGAAACAGACCCCGTGAGTAATGTGCCGTGCATGGAGGTGAGGACTGTGCGGCCTGACGGTAATGAGTCCCTCAGCCCGACCTAAAACCATTTGGAGTACAGAGACCCAGCAGCAGGGTGAGGCTACAGACCAGAGACTGTTCTGCCCCTCAAAAGAAAGTCTAAGGTTCAAGTCCACTTCAAGGCTTAAATGCCCTGTGAATGCTTCTTGCCTCTTTTATATTCAAGAAAACAGATTTTGAGATGTGAACAGCACCAGGATGTGGCCACACAGAAGAACACCGTTTCCATAGCCTTTTGCTTTTTTCCCTCTATGATTACTGATTAAATATTTCTTTGTTTATTTATGTACATGCAAATGCACACATGCTTCTCTCTCTCTCTCTCTCTCTCTCTCTCTCTCTCTCTCTCTCTGTGTGTGTGTATGAGCACATGTAGGCAGTACCCTCAGAGGCCAGAGAGGGTGTGGGATCCCCTGGAGCTGGAGTTACAGGTGATTGTGAGCCAAGGTGCTGGGATTTAAACTTGGCTCTGTAAGAGCAAAATCACTTTTAACGGATGAACTGACTCTCCAGTCCCCCTGAGGTTTTCTATAAGGATGCTGTTGATACCAAAAAAGTGATAGTTTTCACCTGAAGGGAATTAGAGACCTTCTGCTTTGCAAGCTCTCCCATTCTAATCATTATTTTAAAATATACAGCCCGCTGCATATATGCACATCTATGTTCTTATAACATAGACATAATTCATTTAACTTCCTTTAAAGATACATTTTAATTAACACTTTGAGAATCTCATACAATGCCCTTGATCATACTCCTCACTCCTCCCCTTAACTTCTGCCAGATCCACCCACTCACCTGCCTCCTCATTCAATTTTTTTTAACTACCTCTTGAGGTTTGACTACTATCCAATTTTTTCTTTTCTTTCCTTTTTTCTTCCTTTCTTCCTTCCTTTCTCTCTCTGTTTCTTTCTTTCTTTCTTTCTTTCTTTCTTTCTTTCTTTCTTTCTTTCTTTCTTTCTTTCTTTCTTTCTTTTTTTTTGCTACAAGCTCTCAAGTATCACAGGCTGGCTTCACTGAACTGCTCTCCAAAGCTGTGGCTCCTCCTGCATCCACCTGCCGAGGGCTGGGATTATAAACATATGCTGTCAAATGCTGTTTGTTGGTGCGGCTACCAGGCTAGCTGGCTTGTGAGTTCTCCTGGATTCTCCACCTCCCAGTTCCCTGTAAAGATTACAGATGTGTGCTACTGGGTCTGGATGTTACATGGCTTCTGGGGATTTGAACTCATGTTCTCACACAGCAAGCACTTTATCCACTCAGCACTGCTCAAAGAGCCTCCCCAGTGCCTTCTCAAGCGTTTTATTTGTAAATGGAGAAGGGGACAGAACCAGACCCCAGTGACTAAGCAGTCACCTACTATGTGGAAAACGCCAACGGTGGTGTTCTTAAATACCACACCTTCCAAGGTAAGGGGGGGGGGATGTGAAGGGATCCAGCACCCATGTGTGCCTTGAGCATGGCGAGGGAGGGCCCAGGGTCTTTCTGTAGCCATAGGAGCATCACTGCAGGAGGTCTGCATGCCAACACCTTTGCAAAGGGGCAGAAACCTGGCTTTTCAAAGGGAGAAGGGAGAGGTGAAAAATAAGAACTAAAAGGGGGATTATTAAGGAGTTCTCACAAAAAGGCTTAAAGGATGGAGGAGGAAAAGATCAAAACAACTTATACCAGAAAGACTCATCTCAGAATCCTTGATGGACTGAAATTTTTATAGAGCTGCTGAGGTTTTTGGACTTCTCTCAATTAAATGGCCTTTAAACGGGAATTAGCACCAGGAAGTCAGAAGAGTTCCAAAGCTCAGAAAAAAAGAAAGGATGGTGGGGGAGCTAAAAATGATACCTCAGATGTATAATTTGTGCCCAGCAAGAATATATTCTGAGTTTTGATTTGACTTTAATAAAATATGTTTTTGTTTTATGAGCTTGTCACTTTCCAAAGTGGTTGATGTCATCCTAACTGGTAGGGGC